>NC_067167.1:17707330-17892330 GCF_903995435.1 Acomys russatus | reverse complement strand
TTTAATCTCCAGTGTGTAGAGGTCATTGTTTGCATTTTCTGGCCAAAAGAAAAGCAGTTTGACTCATTCACGTTCAAACATTTAGGTCTATTTATTTGTTTATTTACTTATTTATTACTTTTGGAACATGATCTCACTGTGTAGCCGTGGTTGGCCTAGAACTCCCAATGTAGACTAGGTTAGCCTCAAACCTCCAACAGATCTGCCTGACTTTGCCTCCTTGCTATTGGAATTGATAGTCTGTGCCACCATGCCTGTCCATATGTCTTTATTTTTAAAGATAATACATGCCCATTGTTTAAAACCCCAAAGAACCGAGGAAGTACAGAGCGAAATTCACCTATTTCTTGCTTCCCATTCTAGGTTCCTAGTGCAACCAATAGTCTAGCAAGAGCGCGCATACACACATATACACATATATACGTATATGTATACATTTATACACACACACATTTATATACACAAAAGATGGGGTGTTTTTCTCTCCCATTTTTATTGAACATATAACATATTAAATATATATGTATACACATAGAAACAATTGTATTTCATATATATTTATTATAACATGTTAAAATGCTATATGAAAATAAAAAGGCTTCCCAGTTATTTTGATGGTGGAAGTGTACTCCACTTTTATGCTATTGTTTACAGAATCCTGTTTGTCTTCACACTCTTGCTTGCAGAATCCTATTGTTTATGTAACTCCCTGTTATTGATATTTATATAGTTTCAGACTTTCATTCACAACAGTGTGCTACAAGTGAATATATGTCAACACACACACACACACACACACACACACACACACACACACACACACACACGCGCGCGCGCGAAGGCTTCGGGGTCCAAGAATACATGCTTTATAATTGTTGTCACTAGTTCTAGGCTGTCCTCTGATGGATGTTCCAGCATCCCTGGCACTTGCCCCACCCAGCATCTATGGTGAGCAGGCTGTGCCAAGAGGCATGTTTAGGAATCCTTGGTAAGCCCTGGCACGACATACCTGGTGACACCAGGTGTTTTTAGGAAAGACAGGCTTCCCGGCCTAATTGGGATTAGTGAAGGATACTGGTGTCTGTCTTCAAGGTATCAAGTAAACAGATCGGGGTTGCACCCTTCCTACCTTCCCAGCTTCACTGTAAAAATAAACGGCAGAAGACCCTGTAAAAAGCTGCTATGCAGCTCCTGCCTTGCCCAACACGGATGAGGGATGGTGTTTTCTAAATTATTTCATGTCTCTTCTTAATGTAAGGCAAACTCCAGACACTATGACATTTACCCCCAATATATTTCATTATGCCTCTCTGAGAAATTATTATCGTGTTCCCAACTGTGACTATAATGTCATTATCACAGTTAACAAAATTATCTGTAATTCCTTAGGATTATCTACTGAATATAGCTGAACTTTCACAATTGATTAAAAATACACTTAAAGCTATTTGGTTCAAACCGGTGTCTGGAGCACATTTGCTTGCCGCTTGCCTGAAGCACCCGTCTCGTTTACTTCATCCTTCCCCACTGGCTTACTAAAAAGCTGGGTTCTGGGTTCTATAGCTTCTTTCATGGCGGATTTGCCTGTTTGCTTCCGGTGTCATTTAGCTTCGTCTGTGGCTTCTTCCTAAGCTGCATTGGGAGGCAGCACTGAAGATTTGGTTTGGCTCAGGTTGAAGGTTAAAGTTCAGAAAATGGGGCCCAGGGAGCTTTCCCGAGGGAGGAAGTTTGACAGGATGACTTGGGTGAAGCAGCAGCAACCTTTCTTGAGGCTGACTTCAGGATCTTTCTGTCAACCTTTTCGTTGTTTAACCAGCCTCCTGTCTTTCCTTCTACACCACCCCTTTCCAGAACCACAGCAGCTGTTTGATTCTGGGCTAAGTCATTGTGTCACTTATGAGTGAGCCATGAGTTAGGCAAATCCTGCCAAGCTTACCACTCTGTGCCCTCCTGCCCTATCTGTTCCAGCTGCTTACCTCAGTCCTGTATCCTAGAAAGCTGACCCCTTACGGCCTCAGTGCCCTCCTGCCCCTTCTGTTCCAGCCACTTAGCTCTTGTCTGCAGGGCAGCCTTGTTCAGTAGACCTTTGCATGCCGACGGAAGTATTTTGCACCTGCACTCGCCAGTTTGGCGGCACCAGCTGTGGTGACTAGGGAGGACTTGAAACATGGCTGGGAGGAGTGAGAAATTGAACTTCCCATTGAGTTTAAATAGCCCTGTGTGGTTTTCTGCTACCGTCTTGCAGAGCGCGGCTCTAGGATCATTTCTCAAACAAGCCCCAGATCTTTCCCACCACTGTGATACCTAACTGCTGCTGTTTTAAAAAAGGACTTGCCGAGTACTCTTGGGATGAGTTGCACCAGATCTACTGGGGATTGATCAAATGGAGGATGGCATGACGTTACAGGGCAAAGCCAGACTCAGAAGTAGTCTGATGGGTACAAGGAAGCTGCTCCCTGTGCCCAGCTGATAAACAGCCAGTAATGCAACAGCAGTCGCCAGGGTGCCATGAGAGTGTGCTGGGGTAGGCATGTAACAGCTCACTGTATGTATGAGCATAGCTTTGTTCAAAAAGAATCTTGAGTGTCATTTTCTTTTCTTTTCAAGACACATACAGCATAAGAGTAATGTCCACCACGGGGAGCTTGCTTGACAACCCTGGCACCCACGTGGTGGAAGAAGAAGAAAACTATCTCCTTCAAGTTGCCCTTTGACCTCCATACTCACATACCCAAACCCTCACCTTGTCCCTCCAAGACGCAGAAAAATAATTTAATACTTTTAATTTAAAAAAAAAATGTGAGTTTAGATAGTATATCTGCATGCCTTCCAAGCGACAAAAAATGTTGATGCCATTGCCTTTTAAAGCACGGAACTGGGTGGGAGAACAGACGTGAAGATGATTAGAGCATGGTCCCTGCCCGAAAGGAACTTGGAATCTAGCCATAGGTTATTATGCATTGGTTATTGACTATATGTTATAGACAAGGAAAGAGTGGTCCATGAGGTTGACTAAGGATGTATTAGCTCAAAATGACACAGCCACTTAAAAGTAGAGCCAGAGTCCAACCCAGGTCCCCATCCCAAGTCTCCAAGATGACAGTAGTAGCTCATCTGACCTGCACATCTTTGCCTTGTCACACATCTGTTCCAAGTCCTCGATGGCGGCTCCTCTCCCTCCAGAGTGAAAGGCAGGATCCACACAGGCTGAAGAGCCTGTCCCTGCCCATTTGTCAAATCGCTTCACTGCGCATCCTCCTCCACCTTGCTCTGCTCATGCCACACATTGGCCTCCTCCTACTTTAGGGACTCTGCTCTTTAAACAAACGAGCAAACAAATGGGAAAACCCAAACAGACAAGTTTCAGGATGGAGAGGAAGCCTCGGCAGCTAAGAGCACTGGCTACTCTTCCAGAGGACATGAGTTCGATTCCCAACACCCACATGTTGGCTCACAACTGTCTGTCACTCTAACCCCAAGGTATCCAATGCTCAATTTAAATTCCGTGAGTAGGAGACATGTACATGATGTCCATGTAGAAATCCATGTAGAAAACACCCATCCACGTAAAATGAAGTTTAAAAAAAAAAAAAAAAAAAGGTTTCATCCAGAAACTAAATGACTCTTGTGGGTGTCACTTTCCTTAGAAGCCTTACCATGACCTTGCATTCTCCATTTCCACTTGAACTTATCTCACTGATCATACTCGACGATAGTGTGTAGTTATTAGTCCAAGTTTATAGATGAGGCCACCATCCATCCCCCCAACCCCAAATGCTATGTACATTTCATGAGGGTAGGATTTCCTTCCCGGATCTATTCCCCGCCCCCACCCTCTACCCCATAGCCCATTGTGTTCACTGCCACTCCTCTAAACCCCAAACAGTATATAGATGATCAGTAAATGTTTGTTGACTGAAGATGAATGACACTCGGGGTGTCTGATTGCCAAACCGCGGAATACTGATTCACACCTGCTTCTATTTTATATGTAAACACATACATGCTTGTCTATCCCTGTGCGCTTGTCGGGGTTACTTTAAGATGCATGACTATACAGAACCATGGAGGAGCCCCAGAACAACCCATGCAAATATATGTTAAGCAGATAATTGCCTTTAGTTTCAAGGTCACTCTTGGATGGTAGTAAGGAAGCTGTTACTTGTGGCTTCTGAAAGAGCCAGGTCTGGTCAGAAACTGTGCAGACAAGCCTTCACGTGTTAAGAATACCGCCTCACAATTGAAGTGTGGCTGTCTGCTAGTTTTTTGGTGACTTTGTCTCTTGCCCAAACAGAGATGCTAGGTATTGTCAGTCTTGTTGAAGATGGAATTATGAGAGAATGATTAGGACGTATAGTATCTCATTCAGTTACACACACACACGCACGCGCGCGCGCACACACACACACACATATACCAGTATACACACACACACATATATATACCAGTATACACACACACACATACATATATACCAGTACACATACACACACACACACACACACATATACCAGTATACACACACACACATATACCAGTATACACACACACACACATATATATACCAGTATACACACAAACACATACATATATACCAGTACACATACACACACACACACATATACCAGTATACACACACACATACATATATACCAGTACACACACACACACATATATATGTGAAGCAAGAACTATTACCTATCTGTACAATTTTTTGGTGGCTGTATTTCCAGTGGTGGGGTTTTCATAGTTGGGGAGGGGGGCGCGGGTGCTTGCAGATGGTGCGTGAGTAGGAAAGGATATGGCCTTGGAATTAAGCTATAGGTCTTACTATCCTGATATTCACAGTACTTACTAGATACTATATTTCTCTTTCTTTCTTTCTTTCTTTCTTTCAAAACCACAAAGGTCGTCCTTGGTGAGAATCTGACTTCAAATTGTCCAGAGGTCATCTATGAAATTAAAGAGGAAACACCCGTGTTCTACAAGCTTGTCCCTCATCCCGTGAACAATAGCTACATCTACCTAACAGCCGGGAAGGAGGTAGGTGAAGATGCTAGCCATTGCTTCTGACTTACGAACAAAAATTATTTCATTGGTGCCATTATCTAGTGGCAAAGCTTTTACTTTGAGCCACCAGGTTTAAACAGTGCTGCAGGCTTCAAGAAGACCCATGGTGGGTCACGGGCATGGAATTAAAACCCATACTGACTGTCACCAGTAACTAAACAAGAATTATTACCTATTTAGACAATTTTATTATTGGCTATATTTCCAGTGCCAGATTTTTCAGAAGAGGGGGTGTGTTTGCGAATGGGCGCATAATCAGCAAAGTAACTGAATTTACACATTTATTGTGTGGGTATTGAATGGTTAGATGCATTTATGAGTATGCCCAATGGGACTGGCTTTGGAACTTGGGGTTAATATCAGGCCACAGTCTCATACATATTCATGAACCAGGAAATCGATGTCATTCACTCTTCCCCTGCACCCCGCCCCCACTCTTATTTATCTGGTGGTTTTAGCTTTTCTTGTTTCTGCTTACTGAAATGAAAACAAAACCTTTTCAACGTTTTCTTCATCTTTAAGAAAATGAAACAAATTTTTGTTGACTTCTTACAGGATGTGAATCACTGGTCTTTGTAGGGTTTCTCTGTAAATGTACTGAGTTGTGTACACACACATGTATATAATTAAGAATAATGGCATGTGCTAGTGGAATTATTACTCAACTTATATATGAGAAGTCTTAAGACTGGGAAATGTTAAGTAGTTCCAGGAAATAAATTAATAAGTAAATAGTGGGTGTATAATGTGTATGTGTAGACATGTGTATAGACATATATGATATGTGTATCTATAATATATCTGCATATATGTGTATAATGTATATATACAAATATGTATGCATCTATCTTTAAGAGGACAAGAATTCAAACTCTGTCCATGCAAAATGACACCAAGTTCCAAACTTGTGAATGATAGAATATCATTCTGCCTGGCCTGGTTGTTTTGACCCTTAACCCTTTGAGCACACTAAGTATGAAGAAGGTAATGGAAGCTTAGATAGTTATGTAATAGATGTCACCGGCGCCCTTACCCCCGCCCCCCTCCTTCTCAGTTTCTCTCTTCCAGCCAGTCTCAGGAAGAATGCAATGGCTATCCTGCGTGTGCTTGCTTTCTGAGTCATAGGTAGGGGCGATGGTATCAAGTATTCTTAGAAAGTCCGCATTGCTCTTGGCCATCTGAAATGCTGGCCCCATCTAATGACCACATTGAGATGGTCACATGTGAGCCTCCTGCAGCCCTCCTCACCTTGCACAGCACGGGCTTGCTTTGACACTCAGATGCTCTTTATTATGTCTTTTCCCTGGGATCCCATATTTGAAAGACTTCTGTCTATTCAACAAACTGTGTTTATTAAGTAAGCAGTCCCATTCCCAGGCTTTATTATCAAGGACATCTCAGAACTGCCAGCCAGAGGACTGACTGTGCTGCCACGCTGAGCTGATAAAATTCCAACCTCCCAAAGCAAAGATACTGGAAGTCTGGCTTAATCTGTGCATGTTTTTCCATTTTTGTTTTTTGAAATTTCGCAAATAGCTCATAAATTCTCACTGTTACCCACGAAAATACTTTAAGTATCCCGAAACTCGGTGCTGTAGGCTGAAAACTACTGAGGATATGCTACTAGTTCACAGACCTTCACTTCCTAGAAAATAAAGGCTTCCAGTCCCTAATTACTTAAAGCCAGAAGCCCTAAGGGACAGTTTTCATGGGGGTGCAAAAATGTCTCGTCTCTATATTCTTCACTTTAGCATTATTGCAAGAGGTCCTATTGTTTAGCCAACCATCGTGGAGCATCTTGTAATCCTAGTACTTAAGAGGCAGAGGCAGGAGGATCACAAATAAAAGCTTGGGCTAAATAATGAGACCCTGTCTCAAACAAAACAAAACAAAACAAAAAAAGCCTAAAACCAAAAGCCTACTACTAGTTGACCATGGTTGTGCAAATATGATCCACCCAAGAGTCCAAGTGCAAGGAATGGCCTTCCTAGACATTAGGAAGATATCATAATTTTTAAAAAGCCATGGAAAATCTGTAAGGTGGCATCAGTATGTGCCCATTAAACGTAATCATATGCAGAGACACATTCTGGGGAGGAGGAGGTATTCCACAGTGTGTTAGAGACCAGGTCGATTGTAATAATTATAGTATCTTATCGCTTACATGGAGTTATGTTTGGGGTTAGATACATTAAGTGGTCACTCTCAAAGACCGTTCTAGAGACCTGAATCCCCCCGAAGGCTCTCAGCAAGAGTGGGGTCCCTATGATCTGTTGTTCTCAATGCCTTTACACACACTCAAAGACTGTGCTGAGGAAATGTACTGCTCGCGTCCGCTGGACCACGGCACCGTTTCCTCCCTTAATAGCAATAACTAGTACTTACGACACAAATTATTTAGTGCGCTTCAGACTACGTTTGCAATAACCCCGTGAGGTCGGTTGTTCTAGTGCTGTTTTTGCAGGCGAGGAAACAAGGTTAGAGAGATTATGTGACCACTTAATAAAATCCCTTGGAATTAGAAGGATGTTTTGTGAGCTACGAGGAAATAAATATCCACAGTCTGGTTTGTTCTGGCTTAGGCTTGTGGCCTTCCGGCTGCATCTGGCAGCAGCAGCACAAAGGACTGTGAAAAGAGAGGACGCAGGGATCCTGCATGATGTCAACCTAGGGTTGAAGGATCTCCTCAGGATATGCCCTGTTTTCACCACAAACTCCTTCTAGAACTCTCCGTTTCTGTACTTATACCTCCCAGCATGCCCAGCTTTCCCGGGCAATGAGTTCTACAAGTTTTCTTACTACCTGCTGTGCAATTTTGCCTTCAGAAAGTATGCCAGGCAACATCCGGGCATTCTATGCTTGCTACTGCCTCTGCTCGCTGCCAGGATCTGTCCAGCAGTGTTGACTGACGTATGGGAAAGGCACTCTAGGTATCCTCCCCCGCCCCTTTTTCGGTAGTGCTAG
Organism: Acomys russatus; assembly: GCF_903995435.1. Classification (NCBI taxonomy): domain Eukaryota; kingdom Metazoa; phylum Chordata; class Mammalia; order Rodentia; family Muridae; genus Acomys; species Acomys russatus. The sequence continues at coordinate 17,884,296 of NC_067167.1, read as the reverse complement.
GAATTGAACCCAGCGCCTTGAGCATGCTAGACAAGTCCTTGACTACTAAACTACACCCTTAGCCCTGTCCTGTTTCTTTCATTTGCAACCCCAGCGGAATGGGCGTGAGTCATCTAGCCTGGCACAGGAGTGATGGAGGTACCCTAATACTATTTCACTTCTGCCTCCCTTGTCAGACTCATGTGGATCGTTCTGGGGCAGAGAACCACCACGTATTTCCAGATACTCATTTCCATAGTGCCATTGATGATACTGACTTGTCCCTGTATGAAAATGAAGTGACATGGTTCCGTGACCCCACACAAGAATCTCTTGGCCATAGGGGAGTCTGGGAGTACAATTGTCTCTTGGTTTTTTTCTGGGGATAAGTTCTACAAAGCCCTCAAAAAATTTGCACATAGCCTGTATACATCCTCCCATATGCATTAAATTATCTTTAGATTAGCTGTGATTTCTGCCTATAATACAATGCAATAATGTTAATAGTGTATGTATGAATCATCCCAATGTACTGTTGAGGGAATGAGAGAGTGAAAATGCACTGTAGAAGTATGGACAAAATGTTATTTTTCAAATGTTTTTGATGATCTGCTCTTGGTTGAGTTTGTGGGTTCAGGAGCCACTGGAGTGAATAGGGCTGACCTTCTGCACTTTCAGAAGCTCCCCACATTCTATCATATCCTAGAACTTGAGACCTGCCGTGGAATGACTCGCTGTGGAGAGCCGCTCTGGACTCAGGTTAATAAGTACACTCTTTGTGGCCTTTCGTCACCTAAGGCGTTGTAGGAGCCTCTCCCCAGTGCTGCTGTGATCCCATCTGAACCCATGTCCTCTTTATTTTCAGGTGAGGAGAATTCGGGTTGCAAACTGCAGTAAACGAAAATCCTGCTCGGAGTGCTTAACAGTGGCAGACCCCCACTGCGGCTGGTGCCTCCCGCTACAAAGGTATTTCCTGAATTCTTTCTCACCAACTCACATTTTCCAGAAAGTGTCATGCAGCTGAACACTTGTTGCCCTACTTTAACGATCCGTTCCCATGCTGCAGGGAAGCCAGAGCTCTGACTGTAGTTCATTCTTAAAGATGGCTCCTGCCATGTCAGTACCATCAAGTCATTTAACCCAGGCCACCCAGAGCCAATCCGGGCTCGGGCAGGGGGGGTGGGGCGAAAGGGGGCGGGACCGTAAGGTGAGATGGGAGAGCCCAGTGCTGGTGGATTTGTTGTTTACTTTCCATCAAGTTCATCAAGACTTCAGCGAGAGAATCAAAAGGTTCTCCCTTGGAGAAGAGAAAAGGAATAGGGAATGCTTGAAATTTTTTTTCAAATGAATCCTCATCATGCCACGTATTCCGCGTGCCTTGCGGAAGCCTTGTTATTGATGGCTTTGTCTTCTTGCGGGGCATATAGCTGTGGGCCTGTGGTACAATCTCAGCCTCCCGGCAGAATCTGCCCAGCTAGGTCTTGAATTACGATGTACGCGACCCATCTAGGCTCAGGGGCGACTTGTAGCGGGCTTCCTCTCCATGGCAGTTCTTAGCGTCGCTGGGACCAGCCTGGTTGGATTTGCTGTTGCCATGGTAACCCAGTACTCCAGCTCTTGCTATAGAAGCAAGGAGGAGAGAGCCTTCACTGCAGCTCAGGCAGGAATGAGAAAGGGGGGAAAAAAAACCAAGCCACATAACCGTGGCTGTCAGAGTGCTGCTTTCAGGTTTTAAAGGTGAACACAGATTTAAAACAAAACAAAACAACAACAACAAAAACAGCAGGTAGAGAGAGGCTGAGGGCAGGGCAGAGGGGCAAGAAAAGGCTGTAGAGAAGTGAATTAGTGAGCTCACGGGGTGGCGAGCAGGAGGCATGAATGGAGAGGGGCGATTATGATGTAAGGGAGAGGCTCGGGGAGATGGGATGAATTAAGGGTTGGTGGAGGAAGTCACAATCAGAGCTGCTGCAAAGATGAGTGACTGCCTTCCTCTCTGCTGCACCTCCTCTGGGGGGGCCCTTTCCCTCAGAGTCCCTAGCAGACAAAAGAAGCAGGGCCAAGAAAATTCTCATGAATAATTGTAATTGGGTTAGGAGCCTTTTCTTCTCATCACATGCCCAAGAGTAGACTTTAAGAAATTAACTGATCACAGCCAGTATTATATGGTTGCTGTATTTTCCTCCCGCACCCCACCCCCTACTCCCCCATCCCATCTCTTTCCATTTTTGCAGCTTCTCTGTTTGTCTTTGGAGAGCTCTGGGAAGGAGTTTATTCATAGGTGGTGGCGGTAAAATAGCTGCGTGTAAGTAGTGACTGCTTGTTCAAGCTTAGGTCAGGAGTGGATGGCAGATGCCCCAATCTGGTAATAGACTTTTGGAGTTGGTTGTGTTTTGATGGTACTTACAGACACTTACGATCAGAGCAGGTAGGGGTGACGGCTCAAAAGAGAAGATGAAGAGCTGGTCTCTCAAGGGTTGGAGCCCTCAAGTACTGTGATGGTTAGAGTCAGAGAGAAACAGAAAGGGTTAAAAAAAAAAAGGGAAAGCATTTAAGGGGAGGGGAGGAGTCTGTTGCCTGGCTAGGAAAAGGAGGAGAGGGCAGTGGTACTATGCAGGAGGTCAGATGGAGAGCTGATCACTGGACTAAGCTCATCAGGATTGCTGATTGTGATGGAGGTCTGTCTTTGGAGCTGCAAAAGACAAAGACAATGAGTAGTGAGCAGGGGAGACTCGAGGTGCTATTAAGAATGGCAGAGGAGGCATGGAACAGACTCCAGGGCAGAAAGAAGAGACCAAAGAGTTTAGGGTTCTAAAATGGTTATTTTTTTTTCCTGTTATATTTTCACTGGAGTGGGGTGGTGCCTGTGCCATAGCACATGTGCGGAGGTCAGAAGGACAGCTCGTGGCAGTTGGTCTCAACTTCTATCATATGGATCCCAGGGACCAAACTCAGGTTGTCAAGCATGGCAGGCAGGCAGGTAAAGGACTTGCCACGCCATCTCGTTTTGAGACAATGTCTCTCTGTGTAACAGCCCTGGCTGTCCTGGCACTCACTCTGTAGACCAGGCTGTCCTGGGACTCACAGAGACCTGCCTGCCTCTGCCACCTGAGTGTTGGGATTAAAGGCGTGCACCACCATGCCTGGCAGGGTTTCTGTTTGTTTGTTTAAAGGTACATAAAAACAATGGCGTCTGGGGCTGGGAGATAGGAAGGCCCAGTCTTGTAAAGTGCTCACCAGGGAAGCATGAAGGTCTACGTTTGGGTCTCTAGCACCTACATCAAGAGTCAGCTGTATTAGCACGCACCTGCAGTCCTATTGCTGGGGAAGCAGAAACAGGCCTACCTCTGGGAGTCCATTGGTCAGATAGCCTAGCCAAATTAGTGAGTCCTAAGTTGATTGAGAAGCTACACCGTTCCTTAAGCAAGAGCAAGTGCGCGCATGTACACAGCCCGCTTTTCTGTGTTGGAAGAAGGAGGAGGAGGAGGAGGAGGAGGAGGAGGAGGAGGAAGAGGAGCTGGGTACCAGACCCAGAGCTGGTAGAAGCAGAACAGACCTCAGGGGCTGTTCATATTGCCTTGAAAATCCTCTGTGACCTCAGACCAATAGGAGCAAAGTGTCCGGATGAGCCAAGGAAGGAGAACAGGAAGCACAGCAGATCTCAGGCAGAGAACAGAGAAAGAAAATAGAGTGTGGTTGTCTGGCAACACTAGGGCCCGCCTGATACTGAAGGTCATCCCCCCTTTGAAACAGAAAGCATGCATTTGCTCCGCTCAAGTCTAGTCCAGCTCCGAGGCTGTCTTTGTTGGGCAGGGTAGAGTTCAGTTTAGCCAGTTTGGGAACAAATACTGGAAGGGTGGGGCCGTATGGGATGAGTGAGGCCACAGCCACTGTAGATTGTGCTTTGTATAAATGAGGGGCTCCTGTGTATGAAGGAGGGAAGTCGGGGTACACTGCGGGTAAGAGACATGGGAGGTGGGAAGATCCATGCATGGACCATTCTGTTGGGGAGCTGGGAAGAAAGTACTGGCTGGACTGTGTGGGGCTCAAAGTGAGAGAGGTGTGGAGTTACTGGAAACGATAAGGTCTGCAGGATTGTTATGCCACGGGAGGTGAGGATGGAGAACGAGGTGCCTGAGCAGAGACCGGGCAGGGACCTATGGCGGCCACCAGAATAGTAGATGACTCTTTTGTGTCGGCGTCAGGCATCGAGAGCAAGCAAGGATTGGACCAGTGTTCAAGGGTGATGAATGAAACAGGCAAGAAGAGAAGGGTGAGTCGTAAGGTGGGTGAGGGTTGATCCTGCAGGTGGTTGCATAAGAAGGAAGGGTCAAGGATGGTATCTGTTGAAAACATGATCCTCAGCTCTGGGAGGTGGTCAGAGAGAGACAGACAGACAGAGAGAGAGAGAGACAGAGATAGACAGAGAGAGAGAGACAGAGACAGAGAGAGAGAGACAGAGAGATAGAGAGAGACAGAGACAGACAGACAGACAGAGAGAGAGAGAGACAGACAGAGAGATAGAGAGAGACAGAGACAGACAGACAGACAGACAGACAGACAGACAGAGAGGGCAGGGATCATACCTCAGAGGCGGTCAGACCCCGGTGAGCAGCCTGTGGGCAGCTGCTGGTCAGATCCAGCGGCAGCCAGCCTTTTAGCGCATTGACTCTCAACCTTCCTAATGCCCTGAGCCTTTCACACAGTCCTTCACGTTGCAGTGACCCTGCCTCCTCCTCCTCCTCCATATCCATGAAATTATTTCTGTTGCTACTTCATCCCTGTAATTTTGCCATATAATTCGCCGTTGTTGCGAACTGTAAGGGGAAATCTGTTTTCCCCTATGGTCTTAAGCGACCCCTGTGAAAGGATTGTTCGACCCCAAAGAGGTTGTGGCCCACAGGTTGAGAACTGTTGCTTTAGAGGGATGTTGGGGGAAGGCTGTGTTCTCTGAGCAGAACAGTGAGCTGGGTGAAAGGGCCTGTGAGAGAGTTGGGCGAGGCCCTCAAGCTGTTCAACAGCTGGCTGTAAGGTCTCTTTCCTGCTTCCCCTGTGTCTTGTTCCCTCCCTGAGCACTTTCCAATAGGAGGGATCCTTTAAAAGTCTCCAGCAGATGGTAGCCCTTGTAGATTAATAGCCCGCATTGGTAATTCTTCCTTGAACACAGCCTGGTCCCCTATCGCAGGCAAAGCATTCCGTGAAAGGCATCTTTGACCTCTCTCATGCCACTCCCTCCTTGATAACGTTGGCCTCACTGATTCGAAAATATTCCAGTGGTATTCCTGCCCAGGGTCTTTACTTTAATTAACAAGTTCTTCATTTTTGCATACTTTCCCATACATTAGCTCTTTCATTGCTGTCTGGTCCCACTACATATATTTATCTCCACTTGACTACTCAATATCAGATAACCACCCCCCTACGTACGATTTCACTCCTGTTTTGTTTTCTTCTTGGCCCGTCGCCATAACTTTTATTGCTCTACCTCGACCTGTGTGCTGTTGTGTGTGGTGCGTTCCAAAAACATATTGAGTGAGTTAAGTTGAGTGACTGGCAGGCAGCACCAGCGACGTTGTGTTTTAGCAAGCATAGCAGGGTCATGGCTGATGATCCCTCATAGCCATGTCACCTCATTTGGTTCCCAGCTGGCTTGGCTCTGGCCTAAGATAAAATGAAAGCAAGCTTCAGATCTGTGACTCATGTTAAGTTCTTGGTACCATTCAAAATTAGGAATCCTAAAGGGGATGTTTTTGTATGATGGTGGAACATCCCACTGTGTTTATTTTAAATGTCACAGATTTATTTAGAAAAATAATTTCTTTTCTGTCTTGAGAAGGTTGAACTTTCTTGTATACGTGTCTAGAAAGTGGATTGAGGGGGGTAAGAAAATGATTTTAATTTCTATTTTATTTGGCGCTAAGAATAGGGACCCAGTATAAGCAGATAAAAAAAAAAATTAAGTAAACAATGGGATCTAGAAAGTCTAGTATTTTATTGTGGGAACCTGAAATTCAACCTGCGCTGCATTTGTGTGTGTGGGTTGAAAGGGAAATTTTTTTTTTTAGGCTGAATATCTTGGGGTTGGAAGCAGTTCCTCTGCTTCTCCCATATTGCAAAGCAGAGCACATGTGTTCAGTTATGGATTTCCACAAAACTGGCAATCTTGAACCAATGAGCCGACAAGGTTCTGAAAGTTCATTTGCAAGTTCTTTCCCCATAGAAACGGTGTTGCAGATCGAGGATGGATTCCCAAGCCAGCCCACACAGTTCAATTTCTCATAAATTCAACAAATATTTGTTGAAAAACCTACCAAGAGCCCAACATGGGAAGAGACATAGCTAGGTGCTGTTGAGAAAAACCAGATGCCGTTCCTGGCGTTAAGGGATTAGCATGCAGCATGTCAGTGGCCAGTGTTTATTTATCCAATCATACATCTGATTGTCAACATTCATGAAGGTACTCACATGCATGTTCTAGACCTGGGGTCCCACCTGGAGGCACAGTTCTTGTCTGAATGGCATTTGTAATCTAATGGTGGATAGAGACCGGTATATTTTGAGTTCCTGTTTCAGTAATACCACCTAGTGTGCAACTGCCCACTCCTTAGTGGCCTAAAGAATGGGTATTTATTTACGTTTAGTTTTCTCACTCATGGATCCACTTGTCAGCTGTGAGGAGGAGCAAGGAGGTTTTGCTATCAGGCTATAGGTGGAAGTCGGGTCTGGGTTACGTGTCTCCCATTGTGTGCCAGCTCTTGTGAAGTCAGACGGCAGATGTCCATGACACCCAGCTGACTTACCTGCTACACTTGGAGCCTCTGCTCACATCCTGCTTAATGATATTCCATTGCTAAAGCAAGATCCATGGCCAAGCTCCACATTATAAAGAAATATACTATTTTCTCCTATCCAATTGGATGTGTTATAAAATGGCCTGGCAAGAGGCTATATAGATGAGTAATTTGAGTGCTGAGGCCTTAAGGATGTGGGGACAAGACTCTGATCTCTGGAAAACAAAGGAGCTGAATGACATAAGGTATAATAAGGTTAGGCGTGGAATACACAACGGATTTCATGGAGGCACAGACTCGGCATCTAACTCAAAAGGGTTGGAGAACACTGCCTGAGGAAGACAAACTCGGCCCAAACTAAAGCACAGGCAGATGATGTCAGGAGGGGAGACCAGCTGAGGGGACAGGTTGGCAATATGTACAATGAGTTCCTGGCCTGAAGGGAAGTGTGGTGAGCACACCGAATGCCAGGGCTTGGGGGTGGGAGACGAAGGGTGACATGGTCAGTAGGGTAGATGAGGGAAGGTCTCATAAGTCGTGTTAAAGACATTGGATTTTTTCAGAAGATTCTTGAGTCGTTGCCCAGCTCCCATGAGGAGACTGAAGAGCAGAGCGTGACTTTTGGAGCAAGATGGACTTAAGTCATGGCTGGGAGCTGGCAGACCTCCCCACCCCAGCAGGTGGTTGTAGAAACTGGGGCTGGGTTAACGTGGGGAGTAGAAAGAAACAGGTAAGTTTGAGAGTTCAGGAGCTATTTAGAAGCAAGCACTTACGGGACTTGGTGATTAATTGAATTCCCCCTTGAGCATGGCACACTAAAAATAGGGCCGTAAAATGAAAAATAAAAGATCAAGGTGGCCACCGTTTTTTTTCTGGAAGACAAATTCTTTCTCCCTTGACCCAGCATCTCACAAAAGAAAGAACTGACAGCCAGCCAGGCTGGATTTTTCCTGAGGCTCAGGCACTTAGTAGGTACTGGGTCAGACAGAGTAGACTTCCAAGAGATGGCAAAAGGTGGTGAGTTCTAACTCTTTTACTAACTTTTTTACCAGCAAATACAGTGGGGTCATCTGTTGAGGTTACAGGACATCATGTGCAGATATCTGGCTTGGAGGACCAGACAGACAGAGAGGTGTCCTCTACTGAGAGTGGAGGAAGGGAGGTCTACTTGCATCAACCGCCACACTGGCACACCGAATGACACAGCAGAGGAGGAAAAAAAAAAAAAAAAAAAAAAAGATGCTCTTTAAACTGATTTGCTTGGGATGGGATCTAGGCTTTCGTTTGGGTGGCTTGCACGTTTCTTCTCTATGTCAAAGCATGGTTGATGGTAGTACCCACCTTGGGGGCTGCTAAGTGGATAATATCCATGAAATCGCAGGCAGGACCTGGCTCCTAGGAAGGGCTGGGGCAGTGTCAGCTGTAGTGCAAGTGAAAGAGGGGCCAGGGTCACCCTTAGCTTCAGAGGAAGGTAGTCTGATACTGGGCCTGGGAGCAGGGTAATAGATTTTCACCAAGGGCAGGGAGGGTGGGAGGCATTTTGTGCCAAAGAAGCACCTCGGCCGCAGGTCTGTTTTGGGAGTTGTAGGTTAGAATTTTGTCTCTAGGATACTGGCTAGGAAGGAAGGAAGGAAGGGAGGAAGGGATAAGGTGCTGGGCGGGATCAGGAAGTGAAGGCTCTGAGTTTAGATTTAATTAGTATGTGCCGGGAGCTCATTAAAGAGCTTTAAGCAAAGGACTGTGTCTTTAAAGGATTTGTGTCTTGCAAAGATGATCAGGATGGCAGTGTAGAAGATGAACCACGTCAGGTCAGCCATCATCTTTACTTCCCTGCCCCACCCTCCATGTAATCTGTAGAGTGTGTTTGTCCTGGATCTCTTCCTGAGTCATCTGCTTGGTGGCTATTGCTTGGGGCCAGTCACACCATGGAACTTGGACTGGGTCCTTCTCAGAAAGTGGGCTGTGCAGGAACCGCAATTCATGCCCGCATTCCTGAACGATCCCCACGCACAGGGTAGAGGCAGAGCCCCCAAGATGCTAATTACAGGGTATCTGGATGCCCCCTTGACTGTTTGTATAAATTTAACCTCCTCCTATAGTCTTCTGCATGTTCTTTTTCCATGGTGACAGCCGGAAGACCTTCAGGCAACCCCTAGAAGCTGTCTTGAAATCCTAAGCCGCCGCCGTTAGGCTGTACTGCACGTGGGCCTCTGAAAGAGATCAGTTCTCAGCTCAGTGTAGTAGCGAGCGCCCCGTAGTCCAGCTCCTGTCTGACCCATGAAAGGTTGACAGAAGCAGAGCGGACATAGAGCCAAGAGAGAAGTGAGGATTTGTGAAGAGCTGACTGGGACACTTCTGGTGCCCAGCTCGCTCACCTGCCTTGAGACTTCTCCTCTGCCCAACAGCCATTTCTTTAAAAACTCTGGGCCAATTGTTATCCCTGTGTGAACCCTACCCACCAGGGTGCCATTGTTCAGAGACTTGGCAGTGACAGTCCACGGTGCACAGTGCATATGACCAGTTCTTCTGGAGCCCCAAGTGAGTGATCCCTGGTGCAGATGCAGCCCTGTAGCCTCCCGCTAGCAAACTCCAGCAGAGAGTGCTGTGTCAGAGAGCCTGCCTTGAACAGACCCCCACCATGTGCCAACTTGTCCTTCCTGGCACCCTAAGCCATCAGGGATCCGTATGACTGCTATCCCTTTGTAGAGGAGAAGACAGGTGTGGGCTGGCCTTGACCTCCAGCTGCTGCTGGAAGGAATATTTGGTGGGCTTCAAAGAGCAAGAAATGTTTACTCTGGAGGTGAGCGCTCTGAAGTGGGGGTTCGGTGGGCTGTAATAAAGGTATGGAGAGGGCTTTTTCCTTGAGGTTATAGAAATGCCCTGTTTTCCTTCCCCCTTTCCTGTCTCTTCAAGGCAACTCACATCCCTTCCCAGCTGTTGTTCCTTTCTGCATTTTCAAAACCAACAGCACAGCCTCTCCAGACTCCATAGGTTCTGAACTCCTGTCTCTGATCTTTGTGCTTACTTTGGGCCGCAGAGATAACGGCAAAGCCCCGCCTTAAGACCCTTAGCTAGTTTACATTTGCAGCATGTTCACCATGAAGGGGATGTAGTCATGGGTCCCAAGGATTAGGATGTGGACCTCTTTAGGGGCCACTCTTCACCAAGCTCACATGAGACAAATCTGGGTTTATCTCCACCTCCCAAGCCATTCCATTGTCTACCACAGTAAGAAAGAGGCCGTTGAAAGGCGATGCAGGCTATCCTGATGAGACCGGATAGGCTGTGATCAGATGATGGGAGAGGAGGTCCCTCCCTGCAGAGGTCTAGGGGAGGGAAATAGGGTGGAAGAGGGAGGGAGGGTGGGAATGGGTAGATAAGAGTGAGGGGATAACAATTGGGATGTAATGTGAATTAATGATGACGATGATGATGAGGCAGCAGGACAGGAAGGAGATGGTGTCCCTCAGAGAGGGCAAAGCTGAAGCAAGTGTCCTCAGCCTGTGGACTGAGAAGAAGGCCAGAACTCGGGGCCCTCTCCAGCTGCAAGAACTACTCTGCACATTCATCCAACAGATATCGGCCACCTCCTGTGTGTCAGACGTTGTTCTCAGCTCTAGGACTTTCAGCACCTGCAGTAAGTCACACACATCCATATAGGCACACAAGTCCTTTGAGTAAGGGATTTTATTTTCCTGGAGTTACCATAATAGAAGTTACCACAAAGTCGGTGGCTTAAAAACAACACAAATGTCTCTCTTGCACTTCTGGAGGTCAGAAGTCTGAAATCAAGATGTCAGTAGGTCCCGGTGCGCCATGGAGGCTCTAGTGTGAGACCTGTCCTCCTGTGTCCCAGCCTCAGGTGGTCCCTGGTGCTCCTTGGCTCATCTTAGAGTCACTAGTTCTGCCTCGTCTCCTTCCTTGTATGCCTCCAAACCTCCCTGACCTTTCTACTAGCAAGATATCTGTCACTGCAGACTTTAAGCCCAGGATAATCTCACCTTGAGCTCCTTAAGTAATTATTCCTTCCAAAGACTGTTTCTGAGGGTATGGGTGGGTGTGCCATCAGGGAGGAAGACGACAGCATAGGAGAAGGCAAGCAGGGATCAATAAGGTTGAGAAAGGGAAAGCAGGACGCTGATCAGGAGTGGGGAAAGTTAGCAGTTTTAACTCGGGAGTCCCGGAAGGCCTTGCTGGGCCTGAAGGAGCACATGCAACTTCCGGTATCACTGTAATATTGAGTGGAATGGCCGTCTAGCCACTTGGAGATAGAAGATCATTATGCGTCTACCTTCCTTCCTTCTTTCCAGTTGAAGACGTGCCCTTGTGCAGATCTCAGGCTTAAAGCCTGTGCAGTGACACTTCTTTATGGTCCAGTGCAACTCTAATGCCAGTGATAATGATAATAATGGGATTTGGGGGGCAGCCCCTCCTCCTTGTGTGAGGACCCCATTGTGCAGACTAATTGTATAGAAGCAAGTAGGACAACTGTCTGTGGGGTGGAAACAGTGGGGAGCCGAGTGGAATATGTTGTTCCGGCCTTGGGGCGTCCCTGAATGACCCTGGCATAGCTTAACCTGTGCATCTGGGTTATTGTGAATGCTGGAAGAGGCTCGGGGACCTACCCGAACTAGAATGGGGTTTGGAGCCGCGCTGAGTCCCCTGGGCACTTTATCCCCTTTGTTAGTTGCTGGAAGAGCTATGGGCTAAGCCTACTGCGCTGACTGGTTTTGCCTGTCAACTTGACACAAGCTAGAGTCATCAGAGAGGAAGGAGCGTCAGCTGAAGAAATGCGTCCATGAGATCCAGCTGTAAGGCATTTTCTCAATTAGTGATCAGTGGGGGAGGACCCAGCCCATGGTGGGTAGTGCCAGCCCTGGGCTTGGGGTCCTGGGTTCTATAAGAAAGCAGGCTGAGTAAGCCATGTGAAGCAAGCCAAGTAAGTAGCACCCCTCCATGGCCTCTGCATCAGCTCCTGCCTCCAGGTTCCAGCCCGGCTTGAGTTCCTGTCCTGACTTTCTCCAATGAGGGACTATGATGTGGAAGTGTGAGACAAATAAACCCTCTCCTCCTCAACTCACTTTTTTGGCCATGGTGTTTCACTGTAGCAGTGGAAACCCTAATCGCAGGAGCAGAAGATAAAGAAACACTAAGACGGCTGTGAAATTCAGCTCCACTGTTGGCCTCTTAGACAGTTGGCAGTGGCTGTGCCTACCTTTTGCAGAAGCCAGTTTGGTTTCTTTTTTTTTTTTTTTTCCTCGAAGAAGCATGCAACTGAGGACCTCAGGCCTCAGCATCCCAGTACTTATCAGCACCATCTCTTTTACTGATGCTGACTTTCACCAAGCCCCATTAAGAGCACCCCTTCTAGTAAATAGATGTTTTAATGTAATGGAGATTTTTTCTTTCTTTCTTTCTAAATGACCTTATGTGAGGCAGGGCACTTTCTTATTGATTGGTTTTTTTTTTTTTTTAATTCCTCAAGTGTTTTCACTTGTCTCTGTGACCTCATGTTTGTCCTGTTCCCTGCAACTCCTCCACAACTAAACACAGCATTCAGGTCTGCATCTCGAGGTCTGCTTGCCTGCCCGACTTGGTTTTTGCTTTTATACAATCCTGTAGTGCTAGGCTGTTTGTGTTCTGCTATTTGGAGTGTGCACTGTTTCTGATAGGCGAGGTGGGAATTGATATGATCCTCAAGTGAGAGGGCTTTGGTATTGCTGCCACATAGTCAGTGTTACGGAAACGGCCCTACAAGCCTAAAAGCTCCCCCAGTGACCCAGGGAATGCATAAGATAAAAGTAGCACCCAGACCTTCCTGAGCCAAGAGGCACCATTTTCTCACTTTTATTTCCACACTACCTAGTTTTTTTCTTGAACACCTTCCTGGCATTCTTCTTCTGTATAAGCTCCACACTGGAATTGAAAAAGCAAAAACTTTTAGTACACCCGTCACTCGCTGAAGAACTGCATGGAGGGAAGGCCACAGATCCCTTTTGTGTGAGTGTTTCCCTCTGCAAATGTGTTTTATGTGTGCTAAACAGGTCCAAGTTTCAAGACAAAGACTGATTTTCCACCATGCCTGTTAACAGGCCGACCTAATGAACAAAAAATCAATAAAACGACTTAGGTTGGTATCATGGAGACAGGGACAAGAATTTAGACCCTTTAAATTTTAATTCTCACTTCAACTCAGCTAACCTTTTGTTGAACACCAGAAATGGGCCAGATCCTTTACTGGATTCCAGGGGAAACAAAGATGAACGAGGCTGTGCCTTGGAGAAGCTAAAAAATTAGCGTGGGAAGTAGACAGTCAACCAGGACACTCAATAACCGCTGCTCAAGATACAAGGAGACACCCAAAAACTCTTTTCTCCTGGGAGATGGAAGAGCTGTGAAAGTCTTGTAAGAAGACTTGGCCTGTACATGCCTTTGTATGTAGGAAAGCACACTGGACATTGAGCCAGGATAGAGAAGCTATGCAAATGGACATCTGGTCAACCTAATTACTCAGATTCCTATCTAGCCATTAGTATTTTGTATTAGCATTTGTTTAGTTAATTAAGATACAAAGTTTTCTGACTCTGCCATGTGAATTATTGCTGTCTTAGTTACTGTCTTATTGCTGTAAAGAGACACCATGGCCAAGGCAACTCTTAAAAGGAAACATTTAATTGGGAGCTTACACTTTTAGGTGGTTAATCTATGATCATTATGGCAGAAAACAGACGGGCACGGTGCTGGAGCAGTAGCTGAGAGTTTCACCTCCTGACCCCCAGGCAGCAGGCAGACACAGACAGACAGATTGAGCCTGGTCTAGGCTTTGGAAACCTCAAAGCCTATCCACAGTGACACACTTCCTCCAACAAGGCCACACCACCTAATCCGTCCCAAACAGTTCCGCCAACGAGCATTTAAGCATAAGAGCCTATGGGAGCCAGGATCACTCAAGCCACCACAATTTCCCAGTCCAAACAATTGGGACTTGCTTCCTGATGTCTGTAAACTGGAATTTCGAGTCCCTCAGGAGAACACTCAGCAGGAGGTCAGGGTTGGCGCAGCATTCATGCTCGTCCTAACAACTTACAAAGCACAGTGCCGTGCATATCCGAGGCCCTCAGAAGGCTTGTAGCAGGAGACTTGTTTAATTTTATGTACCTTATAGTCCCCAAACTTCTTGGCTTGAACACTAACATCTTGACTTTGAAAATCCAACATAGCTTGTATTCCCCTATATAGACATGTCCTGGGAAAAGTAACATAGTATCGCTTTGGTACTTATGATAGTCCTACTATGGAAGACTTAAAAAGTTTGAACAATTCAATACAGTAGAAAGAGTATGGGGACAGTTGGCAGGCACCATGCTAACTAACCTCCCTGTACCTCTGTATCTTTCAGTTTGACATGGAGGTGGTAACAATGATGCCTGTTTCGTGAAGGGAAATGAGTTTTCCCACTGGCCTTAGAAATAGTGCCAGATCCATAGCAGTGGGAGGGCACTGTGGTTTGAATGTGTCTCCCCATAAAAGCCTGTGTTGAAAACAATCTATGGCACAACAGTGCTCGGGGGTAGGACCTAAGGGGAGGCATTTAGTGTTATGAGAGCTCTACAGTCATGAATGGGCTAATGCAGTTTTGAAAGAGACTCGGGCTGCAATTCTGACTCCTTACCATTTTGTGCACACACACACTACCTCCTCCATTGCTGCCATAGGATGGTGTAGCAAGATGGCTCTTGCTGGATGCAAGACACTGGCCTTGCATTTCCTACCCATTGGCGCTATAAAACATAATAATAAATTTCTCACTCATGGCGTTCTGTCACGGGGCACAAAGTGGTCTAAGGAGAGGGGCTCCTTGGTTAGCTATTGCGCTATCTATTGTGAGGGTCAGCATGGAGTAGCAGATGAGAACATGGTCTCATAACCTCATCCTGCTTGCTTCAGTGTCTCAGTTTCTCCATTTACTAACCATGCCTTAGGAAAGCAATGCAGAGTCTTGTGAAACCGGTGTTCCCTATCTGTTAGTTGGGGACAATTATGATAGCTACTTTATAGGATTTTTTAAAAAAAAGATTTGTTTATTTTATTTATTGCATATGAATGCTTTATCTGCAGAAGAGGGTATCAGATTACATGATAGATGGCGGTGAGCCACCATGTGGTTGCTGGGAATTGAACTCAGGACCTCTGGAAGAGCAGGTGGCGCTCGCTCTTAAGCACTGAGACATCTCTCCAGCCCCTATAGGGTTTTTTTAAATAGGGTGTGTGTGTGTGTGTGTGTGTGTTCAGAATAAAGTAATCAAATCATGTGAAAAGACATTGCCTGGCATGCCAGATATTTTTGCTTTTTTTTTTCCCCCAAATCTAGATTCCCGTGTTATTAGCATAGTTTTCTCACGTAGACTGACTTGCAGATCCAGTGATGAAGATCCAGGTTTTTTTTTCTTCAGCTTTCTTAGCAAGTTATTTTGGTCTTGTATTTTGGCATTCTCCGCTCCCGACTCTGGGCGCCTTTAATTCAGAGTTTAGTTTGTCACAGTGACTTCCTATTCTCTTTCATTTAATGGAGTCTGACTCCTTCATCTCGTGGACTGGCAACTGTAATGAATGTCACCCGACTCTGGAGATCACCAGGTCCCTCCTTTGTGCTCTGTTCCTTTCCCAAAGATGTAGACCTCTGTTGCAAATCACTTAGCAAAGGACCTTGGGATGCTCTTGGAGAAAACCACCCCCCTTGAGGATGCAGTTGCCCATATGAGAGGAGAGAAGCTGGACCGTTGGCTTCTTAAAAGTTCTCTGATACCTTATCAGTATAGGATCTTTGGAACAGGTCACACTCACCCCACGTTCAAGCCAATTACCTGATATTTAGTTATCGGATTCCTTCAGGGACTGTCTGCTCTTGGTGAACAATTAGATTAGGAGATGCTGATGAAATTCTAGTGGCAGGAAGTGGGAGTTACATTTCTCGGCTCAGAGTTTCTATTTCAAGGTTGAGTAAGTGATAAATTTTTTACTGAGGGGATTCTAGCCTGATAGAGGCAGATTTTCCAGGTTTGCCCCCCTCCCCCACCGCAGCCCAGCATAGGGATGGGCAGTTCACCTACCTGGAAAAACTTCAGGTTTCAGGTTCTCAGAAGCGACTCTTCCTGTCTTTTATGTTGGCATGAAAACAATTAATAATTTAAGCTGTGCCCATTTTAAAAAAAAATAGAAATGCTATACAAATACAATACAATAATAATAAATTTAAAAGTCGATCCAGTTGGGCACCGTTCCCAGACTACCAACTGAACAGAGACACAAATAAGTAAAGAAGAAGAAAAACTGCTATATAATGCAAATGGCTGCAACCTCCTTGTTTTCTGCAACTCTTTTATTATAGAAATATAATATCAAGGCTGCATTATGAGTAAATAGGTTTTGTGGCCTAACCTGGAAAACCTAATCAC
This sequence comes from Acomys russatus, assembly GCF_903995435.1. Classification (NCBI taxonomy): domain Eukaryota; kingdom Metazoa; phylum Chordata; class Mammalia; order Rodentia; family Muridae; genus Acomys; species Acomys russatus. Next base: position 17,868,074 of record NC_067167.1, on the reverse strand, counting down.
TGCTTATAATATTATTTCTATGGAGGAAATATATTTTATATTATAAGCAAATGGTTTGCAAGCAGGCTTTTTTTTTTTCTTGTGGGGGTGGGGAGCACAATAGGTTTTTCAAGACTGGGTCACCAGGGTTTGAATCTTTAGCATAGCTGGATACTCACATGATGAAACGCCAAGGCCTCTTAGAATGCCCCAGTGAAGGGATTCTCTCCCAACACCTTGCTGTGCTTTTCTATCTTTTTTAAAATATATTTTATTAATTTATTCATATTACATCTCAATGGTTAGCCCATCCCTTGTATCCTCCCATTCCTCCCTCCCTCCCATTTTCCCCTTACACCCCTCTCCTATGACTGTGACTGAGGGGGACTTCCTCCCCCTGTATATGCTCATAGGGTATCAAGTCTCTTCTTGGTAACCTGCTGTCCTTCCTTTGAGTGCCATCGGGCCTCCCCATCCAGGGGACATGGCCAAATATGGGGCACCAGAGTTCGTGTGAAAGTCAGACCCCACTCTCCACTCAACTGTGGAGAATGGCCATCGGGCCTCCCCATCCAGGGGACATGGCCAAATATGGGGCACCAGAGTTCGTGTGAAAGTCAGACCCCACTCTCCACTCAACTGTGGAGAATGTCCTGTCCATTGGCTAGATCTGGGTAGGGGTTTGAAGTTTACTGGACGTATTGTCCTTGGCTAGTGCCATAGCTTGAGCAGGACCCCTCGGCCCAGATCTGCCCATCATAACGTTCTTCTTGTAGGTTTCTAGGACCTTTTGGATCCTTCTATTTCCCCATTCTCCCATGCTTCTCTCACCTAGAGTCCCAATAGGATGTCCTCCCCTCTGTCCCACTTTCCTGATAAGTTAAGACGTTCATGAGACATGCCCCTTGGGCTAGTGCTTTTCATCCTAAAGGCTGCCTTGCCCTGTGTTCTTTGGTACCTGAGACCCACTTCCCCTGTCTTGTCTCAGCCTAGGCCACACTTTCTAAGTTCTGTTGAGACCCCAGGAAACTAGGAGACACTCTGAGAGACCTTATCCTGTACACTTTATAAAATGGTGGTTAGAGTCCTAGAAGGCTGTAGTGCTGGGGCCGGGGGGGGGGGGGGGGGGGGGCCAAGTGTGTGGTTCTGAAGCCAGACTTCTGACATTTGACAGCCATGTGATGGTGTGTGCCTCTGACCTCACAGAACAGTAGTTCTCAACCTGTGGGTCGTGGACGCCTTTGAGTATCAAATGACCCTTTCACAGGGGTGACCTAAAACCATCAGGAAACACAGACCTTTACATTACATTCATAACAGTAACAAAATCACAGTTATAAAGTGGCAACAAAAGTAATTTATGGTTGCCAGTCACCACAACAGGAGGAACTGTACTGAAGGGTCACAGCACTAGGAAGGTTCAGAACCCCCAGCAGTGGTGGCGCACACCTTTAATCCCAGCACTTGGAAGGCAGAGGGAGGCGGATTGCTGTAAGTTCCAGGCCAGCCTGGTCTACAAAGCAAGTCCAGGAAAGTCAAGGCTATATAGAGAGACCATGTCTCGAAAAACAAAACAACAACAACAACAACAAAACAAAAACAAAAGCCAAGAAGGTTCGGAGCCGCTGTAAAGAAAGGAGGAGGTTGTGAGAACCAGCTCCCAGCATCAGTACTGTCACATCCATCTCCAGGTCGGGTGGTTTTTCAGCATTATTATGGACTATACTGATTTCTTTTTATCTGGGAAGCAAACTCACTACATCAGAGTTCTTTCTGAATCTCAAACAGCAAGCCTAGATGCTCCCTGTTTGCCACTTAGGAGCTGGGTAGCTTGGAACACCGTTTTCTGGGTTACAGATGGGGGAGGTGGTCCATTTCTTATATATTCAAGTGGCAGTATTAAGTCTATTATTATTTTGAACAAATTGAGCTCTATAACACATTTAAAGTAAACTGAGAACAGACGTCTTAAATAGTTGCATCCACTAATTGTTACCACATAAAGAGTTTTTCACCTAAGGGAAGCTTCTTTTTTAATTTAAATTAACTTTTTTTTTCCTTTAAGAATCTTTTCTTTGCATTTGGACAATTTTATGTTCTAATTTTCAAATAGATTCATATCTACTTATTGACATAATCATATAGGCATGAGATCTAACTAGGAATAGGAATAAAATAAAACTGTATTAGAGTTTTGTAGAGGAACAAAACATATGTATGTATGTGTGCATGTTTGCATGGATGATGGATGGATGGATAGAGGGAGGGATAGATGGGTGGATGGATGAAATTGGCTTCATTGAACTAGTATAACCTCTTTCTCATACCTGAGAACCTGGTAGATACTTGGTCTTTGATGCTGCGTGCCTTGGTAATTAGAGTAATCCCACAATGGCTGTCTCACAGTGGGGAGGTTGAGAGCCCAGTGGTTTCCTAGTCTACAAGGCTGGGTACTTCAGCAGTCTCTGTCTGTTGCCAAAAACTTGGGGGGTTCATGGAGAGCTGCTAGTCCCCAGTCAAAAACAACCGCCCCAGAACTGCTGCTTCTAAATCTACGGCACCAGAGGCAGGTGAATTAATTCAGTGGCAAGAGGAAAGACCAAGTGAACACAAAATATCCTTTTTAATTTGGGCTGCTACCAGGAGGTGCCTACCCCCTCACACATTTGGGGTGGTTCTCGCCAGATCAATCAAATCAATCAGGACAAGGCCTCCTGTGAGGCTTTTTACTCAGATGATTGTAATTTGTGACAAGTTGTCGTTAAAGCCAGCCATCACAGATAGTGATTGGGATCTTCTGGCTTTCAGATTGATCCTATTGCAGTTCAAACATGTCCTCTGCAAAGCATGTGTTGTACAACGGAGTTGGGGAGCGTCGGGAGCTGAGGGGGGCTGGGGGAGGAGCTTGTTGAGGGTGGAGCATGCTGGCGTGGAGCTTTGTTGGGGTGGGGGCCTGCTGGGGTGGGGCTTTGTTGGGGTGGAGCATGCTGGGATGGAGCTTTGTTGGGAGTGGGGCCTGTTGGGAGTGTTTATGAACGAGGGCTCTGTCATCTGGAATAGATTAATCCGGTTATGAGCAGGCTTGAGCTGTGACTTCTGTCTTTTGCTCTTATCTTTTTCTTATCCTTCCACCATAGGGTGATGCATCAAATGCATCCTTGCCAGGTCTAGGACCCTAGCCTTGCACTTCTAGAACTACAAGATAGATAGATAGATAGATAGATAATAGATAGAGCGATAGATAGAGCAATCTGTTCACCAACTACACAGTCTCCAGTGTCCTGTTATAATTATACAAAATGGACTTAGACCCATAATTGGTACGGAGAAGCAGGTCTGATAATAAAGTCAATATTTGACAGTGTGGGACTGGCTGGGAACTGGTCATGGGTAGACACTAGAAGAATCTGGGGCGTCAGGTTTGGAAAGACCGCTTAGCAGTGTGAAGGGTAATTCCTTTAAAAATATTTTTTTTATTTTTACGAATATGTCAATGTATGTATGTATGTATGTATGTGTGTGTGTATGTATGTAATTGTGTATGTATGTATGTGTGTGTATGTATGTGCATATCTGGTACCCACAGAGGCCAGAGGAAGGAGCAGTATACCAAGAAACTGGAGTTACGGGCAGACGTGAGCCATCTAACTAAACCCAGGTCCTCTGTAAGACTGGCAAGTGCTCTTCGCTGCTCAGCCATTTCTCCAGCCCGCTGGCAGTAGTCCTGATGAGCACATAGAGATCAGCAATGTGGAGAAAGCCTGGGGTTCTTAGAGATTTTGGGCATGGTTGTGGCCAGAATATTTGCAGAAGTATGGAAGGTGGAGGCCTTCTGACGGGGCCTCAGGTGGAAGTGAGGGACAAGGATTTAGAATTAGAAGCCTTCTGTATCCGTTCCTGTTCTGTGGATGTGCTAAAACACCATGGCCAAAAGCAACTTCAGGCAGATCGCTGTGAGTTCGAGGCCAGCCTGGTCTACAAAGCGAGTCCAGGAAAGCCAAGGCTACACAGAAAAACCCTGTCTCACAAAAAAAAAAAAAAAAAAAAAAAGAAGAAGAAGAAAAAAAAAAAAAAGAAAAGGAAAGGAAAGAAAGAATATTTTATCTTACGGTTCTGGAGGGCTAGTGTCCATCGTGCCTGGGATTGCAGGAGCAGAAAGGTGGCTGGTCACATGCCATCTGCACACGAGATGTGCATGAGGTCAGCCAAGGACCCTGCATGGACTGGATCTAGGCCCCCTACACAGATGTAGCCAATGGGCAGCTCAGGCTTCATGTGAGTCCCCTAGTAAGGAGAGCAGGGGCTGTGTCTGACAAGTACTCTGTTGCCTGCTTTTTGATCACTTCCCCCTGGCGGGCTGCCTCGCCACAGGGGAAAAGGACGCGCTCAGTCCTAATGAGATTTCATGTGCTGGAGTGGGTTGAGGGGAGACAGGGAAGAGCCTGGAGGGGGCTGTGATTGGAATGTAAAGTGAATAAATTAATTAATTTGTAAAAAGTGGGTGAGGCTGTAAACCCTCAAATCATCTCCCTTGTGACATTCTTCCTCCAACAAGGCTCAACCTCCTAAGTAACCTCTCCAAACTGTGTCACCAGCTGGGGACAAGTGTTCAAATACATGAGCCTATGTGAGTCACTTCTCATTCAAACCACCATGTTGTCCTTGTTAATAACTGTCAAGAGAATGGCTGGGCGTGGTGGCGCACGCCCAGCACTCGGGAGGCAGAGGCAGGGGGATCGCTGTGAGTTCGAGGCCAGCCTGGTCTACAAAGAGAGTCTAGGATAGCCAAGGCTACCCAGAGAAACCCTGTCACAAAAAAACAACCCCTCCCACCCCAAAAAAAGAATAGTTGCCAAGAGGTTAGTGGGCCTGTGGCCATGTCTTAGGACTTTGTGACAGATAGATCTAAGGCCTCCAGTGGAGGGTTCCTAAGGTAAATATCATCAAAGGAGCTGCATGATTGCTTTGTATCGAATATAGTAAGATGTGAAAGAATAAAATAATTTAAACACAGTCTGTAACTTAAAAAAGAAGGGGCCCAGGGAGGCAGAGGCAGGTGGATCCCCGTGAGTTCGAGGCCAGCCTGGTCTAGAAAGCAAGTCCAGGACAGCCAAGGCTACACAGAGCCACCCTGTCTCGAAAAACCAAAAATTAAAATTTTAAAAAAAATTCAAAAATAATAAATTAAAGAAGAACGGGAGAAGCTTTGGACAGTTCTAGCTGGGCCTATAAGGAATGGAGAGGCATTTTCAGAAGATGAAGTTAGTTATGTGGCCAAGGACCATTTATAAGGAATGCCCACAGTCAACAAGAGTAACAGGAGAATAGCCCCGAAGACGTTCTTCAAAGCAGCTTGGGCCCTCCAAGCTGAAGCTTCCAGAGAGGTTCCCTGAGCGCCTTAGCATTCACTTTCCAGGCTGCTTTGGGGGCTCGGCTCCTTGTATTCTGGCTTAGTGCTCCTTGGCTGTCCAAGCCGTGGCTCATGCAGGCCTAAGCTCGGACTGACTTTCTGGTGGGTACATGTGGTAGACACCGATAGCATCTATTTGATAGCAGTTTTATACCTCTGCAGAGTTCATGAGCTAGGAAACTACGGTGACCTTCATCTAAACTCAAGAGGCTATCACAGGCAGCCTGGGAGCCCATGAGAAACTTGTTATGGGGACAAAGGGAGTGTGTCTAGAGAGCCCACTACAGCAATACCTAGAACGCCATGGGAACGGGGCAGTTTCTGAGACCTCAGGATTACATCAGTACTAAAGCCCTCCAACTACAGGTACAAGACCCAACTTCCGAGACCTGCTAAGTGGTCTGATCCCATCCTCACCTTAGAAGCAGAGCAGCCTGAGTGGCTCGGTGACCCTGTGCCAGGATCTGGTACATGGACTTAAAGGAGATTATTCTGGAGCCTGACAACTTAATGTTGTGCTGTAGACTTACATGGAACCAGTTATGCATTTCTTTATCCCTAGCTCTTCTGTCTCATCATCGTATTTTGGGAGCACACACCACATTTAGTTTCAACACCTCACAGCTGGGCATGAGTTTGTCTCAGGATGTACCATACCTGTGGTCTCACCCATAATCACTTTAGGGGAGAGGCTAGATTTTTAAGCTGGTGTTGGGCCAGCTAAATCTTCTGGGGCTGTTGAGATAGAATGAATTTTCTTACCTGGTTTTGTTTGGTTTGGTGTTTTTGGTTTTTTGAGACAGGGTTTCTCTGTGTAGCCTTGGCTATCCTGGACTCACTTTGTAGACCAGGCTGACCTCGAACTCACAGAGATCCCCCTGCCTCTGCCTCCCAAGTGCTGGGATTAAAGGCGTGCACCACCACTCCCGGCTCCTAACCTGGTTTTCATGTGAGAAGGGCATGAAGTTTTAGGGCCAGATGTGGCTTGAAGGTGTCTTTCAAAAAAAAAAAAAAAAAAAAAAAAAAAGCATGTTGGAAACTTAAACCCTAGTGCAGCCACGCTAAAAGGTGAGGTGGAGATTAATGAGGCACTTTTCCACCAAGAGAGTTCCACCCCCATGGATGCTTACAGCCACTCTGAAAAGGAAAAGGCTGGAGCCCTTGGATTCAGTGTCTTTTCAGACATCCTCTTACGCTGCTACCTTCTTCCATTGAGTGACAACAGCCAGAGGCACCTTGCAGAGTCAAGCTCCAAGTCTTGGCCAAACCAGCTTCTTAAGAAATAAATCTCTATTCTTTATAAATAATATGGGTCTGGGGGTTCTGTAAAAGCTGCACGAGTTCTGTAAAAGCTGCACGGAATGGAATAAGGTAGACTTTTAGAAGAGGAGGGGCCAATGTACTAGCCTAAGCAAAGAGCACATATACACACCCTGACATTTTCTCCAGGATACACTCAGGCTAAGATGACTCCCAACGTTCCTCCTATCCAAAATGACCTGGCAAAAACGGAAATGAGGCTCTTGCTTGTAATTCTAGTACTTGGAAGATGGAGGCAGAGGAATCAGACATCTGAGGTCATCTTTGGCCTCCTACATTGTGATTTTCAAGGCCACCTTGGTGTACATAAGACCCTACAGGGGGTTGGTGGGGGGTGGGAGGGTGGGGGGTTGGTGAGGGTGGGGGGTGGAGGGGGGGAGAAGCATAGGGAAGGGAGAACCTGCTTGTCACAAGTGGTGCGAGTGGCTCTCTATAGGGGAGCCTCACCAAATGCCGTGCCTAACAATGATATTTCCATGTCATTCCAGGGATGGCTTGAGGATTTATTCATTTGGCCTCTTTTCCTTGATTGATCCACAAGACTAAGGAATAATTTTCAAAAAAAATCATCTCGAAGCCCCTGGTTTTGTTTACTTAGATGTAGGAGATCTAAGCTATGCCCTCCTTCCTTCAAAAATATGCAATTTTACAATCTGCAATACTTGAGAAGCAATAAGATACTGTTGTTGGTTGACCATCTGGTTACACATTCTTGATGTTGTGGTTTGCTTTTCTTTTTCTTTTCTTTTTTTTTCCCTAAACTGCCAGAAAGAGAAGTGAAGGGCAAGAAAAGAGAGTTTAAAAAAAATTTCAGAAATGGTTTTCTTATATAAACAAAGAATTTATGTTTAGATGTGTGACACCACTAGGTTTTATTTCTTGGAGAACAGGGACTGAACGGCCCATTATGTATGTTGTCTTGCTTTCTTTTTTTTTTTTTTTTTTTTTGGTTTTTCGAGACAGGGTTTCTCTGTGTAGCCTTGGCCATCCTGGACTCACTTTGTAGACCAGGCTGGCCTCGAACTCACAGCGATCCGCCTGCCTCTGCCTCCCGAGTGCTGGTATTAAAGGCGTGCGCCACCACGCCCGGCTTTTGTCTTGCTTTCTTTAAAAAAAAAAAAAAACCTAACTAACCTTAACTCCTAATTTGATCTTCAGCTCCAAACTTTTGGTTTATGTGAAAATTAGTCTTTCTGCTGCAAAGAGGAATCAAACATAAGTCACATCTCTAGAAAGTTGGTTCACCAGCAGAACAGACCTATAGAGATTTCATATTTCATTAATTCATTCAGACATATTCATCGAAAGCCTCGTATTTGCATCTCGTGCTGGCAGATGCTGAGGGATTTGCTAAGGAAACATGAAAATACCGTCCCTCCCTTTCAGGGGCTTAGCGCTTCTCTGGGAGAAATGGCATGGACATATGAAACAGTTAAGTTGTAACTCAAGGCACCATATGATTAAATACCAAAATGTGTGGTTCCGACGAGAAATGCTATAGTTCAGAAAAGGGAGTGATAAGTCTGTGGCACTCCGGGGTTGGTTTTTTCTTCCCCCCTGCCTACAAATTGGCAAATTGTAGCACTATTTGTATGAAATATTTTACACTTGTTTTTTTGGCAGCCTTAGGCCTTGACTCCCAGTCAACATTAAGAGGCTGCAAAAAATATTTGTACTCCAAGCTCTGTGGAATTGGCTTAATTTTTCTCCCCTTCTTTCCTCTAGGCACAGGAAGTGCCCTGATACAAACCAGAGGGCACAGGAGAGGCAGGGAGTATTCGGCAGCCATGATCTTTTTCAGATACAAATAAGGAGCCAGCCTTGTCATTCTCTGTGCTCCAGAGCCGCAGCACTTGCAAACTCCCTCTGACATTGAGAGAGGTTTAATTTGAACTTAACGTCCGTGACGGACGAGTGAGGCATCATGGGTCAGTTAGATTTATGGCCTTGGAGAATCGCTAATGAAAGCCCCTTTGGTTATGAAGCTGGAAAAGGGGATGACACAAGTGTAGGGGGAGTTGGGACACATATGTGCTCCCAGGGAGCCCACGTCTCTGGTAGGTGACAAGCTAAGAGTACTTGGGGGTGGCGGTTAGTGAAACTCACCGACTTCCTGTTCTGTATCTGTCATATTCAAATGAGCACAGAAACTCAAAGAGAAAAGCCACAAGGCCTAGATGGTTAATAATTAAAAAGAGGATGAAGAGGAAGAAGAAATAGAATCCTTTGGAGTCAGCTGTATTGTTTGGGCCCGTTCATAATTGCACTGCCCCCTCAGTGATGGCTGTCACCATTGAGATGTGTTGGCATCTCGTGAATTAGGAGTTTTTAGTTTTCTTTTTTAAATTCAAGGTTGTTCACTCACGCTCACATTCATTTTAATCTTCGTGTGGATGGGGTGCAGTACGGTAAGCTACTCCATATTGGTCCCTGGAGCGTCTGTATGGTACAGCCCTATTTGAAGATTATGTTGGTACTTGGTATTCGTTCTCATTGGATTGGTGGCCCATCTGGTAAGTTAATGTGACCTAGAGTGACATCCAGGAGGGCAGTGATCACAGTTTGAGAGCATCTGTTTATCAGTACATGGCCCTGGCCACATCTTATGATTTCTTTGGGCCGTCCTCTGAGCTGGCTGACCTGGGAAAGTGGCCTTGCAAAATGTTTTGCTCATATCTTTTGATATAATTTGGTATCTGTCTAAATAAATGTTCTGGAGCAGATGGTTACGGAATGTCTTATCATATTCTTGGGCAGACTCTGCCCTTGAAATATTTTCATTTAATCGTCATGTTGTAAAGCACAGAACAGTAGCTTTATTATTATTTTTTTTTTTTAACACAAAATGAATCACTAGTAGGTTGGTATTCTGGCTAAATGCATTGCAGATCTACATTGTATACAAAATGTAAACCTTTTCTGGGCTGTTCTTCTGAGGGATTTCTCCATGGGAACTTTTTATCTGAGTCCATGCGAGAATGTGCTTTGGATGGAAGTATTCACAATGTCCTTTCAAGAGATAGCCCAGGAGGTCAACATGTTGTCAGCGTTTGTCCTCTGTTCCCTGACTTGATGAAACACGAGCGCGCGCGCGTACACACACACACACACACACTCACACACACATACATACACATACATGTACCCCCCCTCACACACACACATCTCTATTTCTTTGTTGCTTCTCATGATTTTAATGTCTTATCCCTATTATCGTTCAAGATCAATAGCTCCTATATGAAGTGTTTTGTACTGCTGTTATGAGAAAGTTGTAATGAATGAGTGTATGTATCTGTGTGTGTGTGTGTGTGTGTGTGTGTGTGTGTGTGTGAGAGAGAGACAGACAGACAGACAGACAGACAGACAGACTGAGACTCAGTTTATCAATTGGTGTTTTTTGTTCTGATTTTGTCTTTTAGGTGCACTTTTCGAGAAGATTGCATACATGCAGGGAGCTTTGAAAACTGGCTGGATATTTCATCCGGACCTAAAAAGTGCCCTAAAATTCAGATAATTCGAAGCCTCAGAGAGAGGGTAAGAGGAAACACTCTTATTTGTCTTTATGATATTGTCTTATATGATACAGCTTCCTTCTGGGTATAAAGAAAATCTTTTAGTGATGAAATAGGGTTAGTGACAGGACTCCATTCATTCCATTGCTGAATGGCAAGGGCCTGCCAGATGCCATCCGTCTGCAAAGTGCCAAGGATGCAGTAATAAACCAGTCCTGGCGCAGCCCACCCTTACGGAGTTTGTCGTCTTGCGAGGTAAAGGCTGACCTTCCGTGGCTGAAACCAAAGAGATGGTGCTTTTTTTTTGGATGAAGCAGAAATACACCTTGATTTTTTTAAAATGGAGAAAAATAAGTTCAGACTTGGATTTTAGCAGATCCCTGCAATGTGGGATCTCTGTGGGATTTTATCCTGATCAACCAGTCTTCATATGGCTGTGTTCGGTCTTTGAACAACTGCCTGTGCAGGCGTCAAGCAGTGGGATGTGCCGAAGTGAGTCCCTTGGAAAGCTCTTGACACAGCACGAGAGGCAGGGCGCAGTGAACACACAGGAACAGAGCACTCCCTGGTGCACGTGCCCACCGTGCCCCGAGAGGAATATACTTCCTTGCATGGTGCTGTGAGAAGAAGACATTTTCTCCCTAATCATGGCTTTTGTGTTACGAATAATTGGACAGAGTCCCCGTCAGCAGCCGGTTGACCTGTCTGTTGCACTCACTGTGTTTTATTTGAATGCCACATTAACAAGGAAATGGGCCACTTTCTCTTTTCACTCTGCCATTTCAAATAGCAAGAACCATGCCACTTAAGATGATTTAACATTTAATAAAGGAAAGTCAGAGCATTTAATGAGTGGTAAATAATAAAAGAACCAAGCTTTCAAGTCATGACTTATCAGAACTCATGGATTGAAAGTTCCTTGCTCTTCTCACTTTCCGCTGTCCTCTGGGGTGAGGGTGAGTCCCAAAACTCCTACCAGCTCCCTGCCAGTGGGTCAGATTCAGGGGAAGTGAAGTTGAGCCATGCATACATAGGCGTAGTCAAATTCTTTTCTTATTGGTCTAAAAACAAAACAAACAAACAAACAACAACTGGCTGATGCGTTGATCTCCTTAGGACTCTGGTGCATGGTTAAGGTCATGCAAAGTGTTTTCCCTTTGTCATCAAAACAACCCTTAAGGATGATACTGTACCTTAGCATAGTAAGAAAAAGTAGCTTGTAAGGGCTGTTGTTAGCTTACCCATCTAGGGGGTGATATAACCAAATGACATCTAGAACATTTCAAAACATGCTTAGACCGAGTCAGGAGCAGTAGAGCACACCTGTAGTCTCAATACTCAAGAGGCGGAAGCAGGAGGATCTCTGTAAGTTTGAGACCAGCCTGGGTTCCATAGTCAGTTTCAGGCCAGCTAGGACTGCATAGCGAGACACCGTCTCAAAACAAGACAAAGCCAAAACAGCTTGCACACAGCCAACCACTAGCCCTTTCTCCCCCCAACCCTGAGTCCCCACTGTGGTTTACCACAGGGCCTAGCGGAGTCTTCTCCCACAGCTGTTACATCACAGTCTACAAATCGGAGATTAAGAATTTAGAAGCCGGGCGTGGTGGCGCACACCTGTAATCCCAGCACTCGGGAGGCAGAGGCAGGCGGATCGCTGTGAGTTCGAGGCCAGCCTGGTCTACAAAGAGAGTCCAGGACAGCCAAGGCTACACAGAGCAACCCTGTCTCGAAACCAAAACCAAAACCAAACCAAAACAAAAGAATTTAGTTAATTTTCAAAATGTACATTTTATTGTCTTATATGTGCTTGTGTACGCCACAGAGGACTAGTGGGGTGGATTCCCGTCTTCCACCAGGTGGGGGCTGGACCTCCAACTTTGGGCTATCAGGGTTGACCACATGCTCCTTTACCTGCTGAACCATCTCCTCAGCCCAATAATTTGGTACTTTGACTTCAGCTACTCTTTGAAACTGTCTCGGCACTCCTCCTCCTCTTCCTCCTCCCAACCAAGCTGTCTCAGGGATTGGACTCAGACCTTATGGATACCAAAGGCAAGCACTCCACCTCGGAGCTGTACTCCCTGGCTCAGGATTGAGGGTTTTTTGTTTGTTTGTTTTGTTTTAGGGTTTTTTGTTTTTTGGTTTTTCAAGACAAGATCTCTCTGTGTAGACCAGGCTGGCCTCGAACTCACAGTGATCCGGCTGCCTCTGCTTCCCAAGTGCTGAGATTAAAGGCATGCGCCACCATGCCTGGATGTTTTTGTTATTAAATAGTATTGATAAGACTGATTCTCACCCCCCTTTCCCTTCTCCTGCTCTTCCTCCTTTTTTCTCCTTTCCTGCGTCACCACTCAGCCATCTTCCCAGACCTGACTCCCCTTGATCGTGGTGTTTCAAAATATTTCTTATTCCGTGGCCATCTGTGACTTACCTGAAAGCCTCGGGTCATTGTTCCAATAATGCCTGACCCTTACCTAATAGATGGCAATCTGTGCTTGTCCCCAGCGTAATCCATTAGCTAAGGCCAAAGAGCACTTGCTAGCTGTCCATCATATGACTGGTAGGTAACATTCTAGTACCTCTGGAGGTACAGAAAAAAATAAAAAGTTATAGAACCTTGGTTCACAAGAAGCATTCTCGCTTTACACGAAACAGCTAGAAAATAGGCTATCTTCAGCTTCACCGAGGAAACCATAATTAAAAGAGTTAATTAGAGAAGTCCCTGTTAGTCTAGGAGGGGTTTCTCTGAGGTTTTTGTTGAGCAAATGGAGAAGAAAAAAAAAAAAAAAAAAGAAGCGGAGCGTGGTCTGCTATTGACCAGGAGTGTCCAGTTTGTGCACGTGTGCCTCTGTGTGATTACTTGAACATCCTATTGGTCAGGATCCTCTAAAGAAACATAATTTAGAGGTAGAAAAGGAGGAAAGGAAAGAGAGATAGTGTGTGTGTGATGACGTGAGCGAGGATGTTTTACAGGCTGTGGTCTGGGTAGTTTAAAAATTGATGTCTCCCAACCAAAAGGCCGATGATCTGGTGGTTGTTCAGTCGATGAGACTGCACGTCTTTAAAGTCCTCATCTGGTGCTGGAATCTCAGGGAAGTTCTAGAGAACCGCTGTTATTCGGTCTCCGTCAGAAGCAGGCTGTAATAGCAGCAAAGGAGTACCTCAGCAACAGGATAGATGAACTTGCCAGCAAGAGTGAGGACACGTAGGCAAAAAGCAAGAGCTTCCTTCCTCTGTGTCCTTTCACAGGGGCTGCCACCAGGATCTGTGGCTCAGATGTTAGGTGGGTCTTCTGACCTCAAATTCAGGCAAGAAGACCCTCATAGGTGCGCCCAGCCGCTTGGGTATTAGTTGGTTCCAGATGCGGACAAGCTGACAGCCGAGATCAGCCATCACAGGCATGGAAGTTAGTATGGAGACGTTCATGCTTGATGGTGAGCATGGCTTCCCCAGCTGAATGACTGGTATAATGCAGACGGAAGGCAAGTAAAAGCTGAACCTTTGCCATCATGTAGACATGGTCCCGTTGTCCTGTCATACATCCAATACATAAGAACAACGCATCATGTAGACACGGTGCCGTTGTCCTGTCATACACCCAGTACATAAGAACAACGCAGCAAACAAATACAAAGAGAGCCAGTGACACGTGAAAAAACATATGACAGATATGGAGATAGAAAGGATTTCTTTGCAAAGCAACTTCATTCCTGGAGGGATGGTAGAGTGACTCTTCCACAAAGCAGAGTTAAAAATTTAGCCAGCACTGCTTCCGTCAACAGTTTCTCTTGTCCAGTCATACGAGGGGCAAGTAATAGAAATAATTTGGAATGAAATACAGAAAAAAAAATGTCACTGTTTACTAATCCTAAGTTGTTGCATATGCCCTGAATATATTTTATTTTAGAAGCTGTTCTAGGGTTGGAGGGTGTGAGCTGGTGGGAGAGCACACACTCAGCATGAGCGCGGCCCTGGTGTGATTCCCCAGGACCCTCTCTGATTTTTAAATTATCAAAAATTATGCAAATGAATAAATCTAATTACAGATGTTCAGTTAATACTCAGGAATCAACAGTCATACTGTGTGCCAGGCAAACACACTTTCAACTTCCATTCATTGAAAAAAAAAAAAAAAGGCCGCTTATAAAAAGTAAAAGAAGGTATTCAGGGACAAACTTCAGAAACAATGTGCATTGCTGCTACTTAAAAATCACTAAGAGACACTTGTTGGAGACAGTTAGCAAAAACAGGATCTTTTTTTTTTTTTTGGCTTTGCAACAGTTTATCTCAGCCATTGTTTTCCTTGATAGTAATTAGGTAGCAGAACAGTGGTCTACTGAGCCTTTATATAATTTGTCATGGTAGATCCTTATCAATTAAAAACATGAGTGTAAATAAACATGTAGAAGACACCTGTTTGCAAAGTGGGAAAAACATCGATGTGAGCCCATAAACATCCCATGTTTCTTACGAACAATTACTTCAACTTTTCTAGATTTTAAAATGAGTAGGGATTTTCTTTAATACTGGTTTTAATCTGGAATAATATGAACTGATTTAGAATTCTAAAACCTATATTTTTAAAAGTTTAGTTAGGCATTAGGGATGCCATTTAACTATAAACAAATACATAATTGCAAAATATAGTGTATGTTTGAACAGCAATGTATATAGTGCTGGATGCATGGCAACAGTAAGTCTCAATCTGTTCTGATCTTAAAATAGTGATGCAGACCCATAGAATACAACTCAGAAACAAGTATAAGAATTTTCAAGATCAGATGTTTTAAAATAAAAACAGCTAGAAGAATTTTATTAAAAAGCAGGGACTCACAAGTTAGGGAAACATTCACTTCCCGATGTACATTAAATGTAAGAATAGAATTCAGGTTTGGTGAGATGGCTCAGCAGTTAAGCAAGTTAAGCACTTGCTGCTCTTTCAGAGGACCAAAACTCAGCGTGTACACTGAGGGGCTCACAACCACCTGTAACCACAGTTCCAGGGGACCTGACACTCTTCTGGCCTCCATGAGCGCGCGCGCGCGCGCACACACACACACACACACACACACACACACACACACACACACACGTCATACACTCATACTCTCTCACACACACATACATGTAAATAAGAAAATAAAGTCCTTAAAAAATTAAGGAAAATCTAGGATAATTAAGTAATTTATATTTTAAAAATTCCACAGAAAATAGAATCAAACATCACATAATTTCAAAGTATGATAATTTTCTTAGCTCTGAAGTAGTAATGACAAAAGAAAAGTATCCGTACAGTTTACTTATAAAACAATCTTAGGCTGAAGTAGGCTCGGCAGTAGAGGTGTCGCCTAGCGTGTGAAAATCCCTGCTTTAAACTCCAATACTGGCAAAAAAAAAAAAAAAAAAAAATCTATACAAAAGGGAAAAAAAGAATTAACTAAACCATATGCTTCTGCTAAGTATTTGCCATAGCCCAAATCTCTTAAGACAATAAAGCTAGAGAAAAAAAAAAAAAAAAGAAAGAAAAAGAAAAAGATTAAGACACCAAAAATCAAGTGGTCAAAGGCATACATTCTCAGAGAGCAGGTTCAGGAAAGTAGCTATAAATATGGAAGTAGGTTCAACCTTGCTAGTTACGAAATAAATACAAATTAAAGCAATAATAAGTTATACTAACACCCAGTGGTGCTGATGCCAATTAGCACAACCTTTTTGGAAAGGAGGAAAGCGATTTGGCAGTATGCTTCAAAAGTAATAAATATATTCAGTTTGTTTAAATCGCTAATTCCAGGCATAGAATCCAAGGGAGCAACTTGAAAGAAGAAAACCCTACACATAAGCAGTAGCATTTATAGCATTAGAAGCCTGTTTGGCGATAAGGAGAAAAGTTAAGTAAAATAAAGTACTTGTATGTCAACATGATGGAATATTCTACAGCAGTGAGTTCTTCGGCCCTGTGTTTATTGCAGGCTAATTGACATTCCACCCCATGCCCTGTATCCTATCTGACACATTGTAGCATCCTCCCTCTTTGTTCGGCTATTTCAAGAACAGGCCACGAATCTAGGAAGAATTCTCATCCTGGGTTTATGAAGCCCTCTTAGTTACTTTTCTGTTGCTGTGGTATAAAACTGCCATGACCAAAGCAACTCAGAGAAGGAAGAGCTGGGCTTACGGATCCAGAGACATCAGAACCAGTCTGTGATGGCGGAGTGGGTGGCAACAAATGGTGGGCAGGGGTGGGAAGCTGGAAGCTTGTCCTGAGCTGTCACCATGACAGAGAGAGAGAGAGAGAGAGAGAAATGGTGCCACACTTTAAACCTCAAAGCCCACCCCCAACACCACCACCACCAAGTAATGAACTTCCTCCCGCAAAGGTGTACCACCTAAACCTCCTCCAAACAGTGTCACCAACTGGGGACCAAGTGTCCACACATTTGAGCTTATGGAACATTTCTTATTCAAATCTCTATGGAAGCCAGTGCTTTTTAACCACACTCACCTGGAATGCAGGGACACACACACACACACACACACACACACACACACACACACACACACACACACACACTCTGCCTGTCTGGCTCTGAGCTCCTCCTGCTGTACCTGAAGCAATGTACTGTCTCCTCTTTCCAGGCTAACCCCAACTGGCTTCTGCCGCAGTGTTTCCCTGACCCTGTTCTTGCTACGGTCACTGCTGACCTCCATGTAGCCATCCTAACGTCCTTATCATACTAGAATGATTGGCGGTATTCTTTTTAAAATGTATGTATGTATTTTATTTACTTATAAGTGTATATCAAATGCTTGTGTGTTGCTGTGCATGCCTAGAGGCCACAGTAGGGCAGCAGGTTTCCTCTTCTACCATTCTCCATTTGTTCCTTGTAGACCGGGTCTTTCCCTGAACCTGGGGCTCACATATTCTTGGCCTAGGCTGGAAAGCAGCAGTGATCCTTGTGGGGCCACTTGGCTTGAAGCTGGGGTTATAGGCGTCATCAGGGATGCCCAGCACTTTGTGTGTGTGCTGAGATCCAAACACCGGTCCTTATGATTGTGGAGCGCTTGATTGAAACTTCCTCTCCCATTGCCTTTGGCATGACACACCCTGTCTTAGTTCCTTTTCTATTGATGTGACCGAAATAACACGACCAAGGCAACTTAGAAATAAAGCCTTTAATTGGGCTTATAGTTTCAGAGAGGGATGGAGTATTAAGGCTTGATGGTACTAACAGCTTCCAAACTCCCAGTGACACGCCTCCTTCAACAAGGCCACACCTCCTAATCCCTCCCCTCCCCAAAATTCCACCAACTGGTGCCCAATTATTCCCATATATGATCCTATGAGTGCCATTGTCATTCAAACTACACAGAGCCTCTCCATTTCTCCTGATGTTCCAAACTCCTTGATGTTGCATCGCGTCTTGTGGACTCTTAAATCGATACCTCATGCCGAGTTTGGACTCGTTCTTTTTACTATACCTTGTCCGTACAATCTTATCCACTTCCACGGCTTCATATATCACCTGTATGTTTATATCTCCTTTGTGCCTAGCCCATGTTTATCCTCTGACCTTCAGGCCTATTTTGATATATCCTTTTGATGTCCTGCAAGGATCTTGAACTTGAGAAATACTCAAAATTGAAATCGTGACCTTCTACTCTACATTTCCCACCCCCTCAGCAAGTCCCGTGTCAGCCTTCATCCATCAATTTCCTCACCAATCCTTGCTTCTAGTCCTGTTCATCATGCCTCCAAACTGTTGCTCGAATCGGTCCAGCTCTTCCCGTTTCACTGTGCCCCTGTAGTCTGGGCCTCTGTCACGTCTTGATGCCATGTGACCCTCCAGTTTGAGGCTAGTGGGATGTCCGTCTGTCTGTTAGTCTGTAAACTCTCAAAGGACAGGGACTGCAGCCGTTTGCCTTGCTGGTTATTTGCTGCCTTGTGCAGCATTTGGCCATGTTAGGAGCTTGCTGTTTATTTATAGAGTAAATAAGCAGAATGGTTTGAGTTTTGTGAAAATTATGTGCGAGAACTGGAATGAAATGGGGAATAATTAAAGAGCTGATGAAAACAGGATTTAGAAAACCCCTTCTGATACTCTTGTTGAACTGATCAAGGAAATATGAGAAATATGTAGTTGTGCACCAGTGTGTGTGTGACATAGAATCATAAGGTAAAGAAAGCCAGCACGCCTGAGAGTTCAGCCTCCCGTGAAGATGAGCTAGCAAGAATGGGTTGGAGTTCATTCCTATGCCTATGTCTTCTAGAGCTTGTGGTGGCACATGCCTGATAACCCAGCTCCTCAGAAGGCTGAGGCAGGAGAAGTCAGCTGGGTGGCTTATGTAGATCAGAGGAAAAGTGCTTGCGCAGCTTGTACAAGCCTTTGGGTCCAATCCACAGTATCAGAGGATAGGTAGAAAATGTCTCCTATAGATGTTTCGACTTCAGGCCAGTTGAACTTGGGCTGAGAGAAATTGCCTTCTCCCAGCATGATTTCCATGGACTGTAAACACAATTGTTTTGAAAAAAATGGAGAGATTTAGGGTAGAGACTCAGCAAGCTAACGGGACCAAGAGAGACAGCAGAGACTTGGGTGGCAGAATAAAAAGGCTGAGTGGAGTGGCTCTGGTCCAGGTGGCCCAGGTCATTGCTCTCACCCCAGGTGAAAGGGTCACCTCATCTTCCACTGTAGCTTCCCACTCTCCCTACCAGGCTCCCTCCTATGCCTGACACCAGTGCATCCGCTATCACTCAGTTCCTTAACTTCCTTTCTTGACAGCAGAACGGGCTGCCTTGTTCCTCTAGATGTTTCATTTGGAGAAATTTACTTTCAGACTTTGAAATTTCAAGACTTTCTTTTCGTTCCTTCTACATGCACACTACGCCTCTGCCCGTACACACTCAGAAAACACTCTTCCTGTAAGTCTCATCAAGTATTTAACCACGCAACCACAGCTAATTTTAAAAGTAGATTGAGCTATTATTGTCTGATAGCATTCGTAGGAAGTAATAAAGAGGTGGCAAGGGTACCTTAACACCCGGAAGATCTGGGAACACCCTCTTAAATAAGCCGTGAACTACAGTCATTCGAATGAAAATAAAAATCCTCTGTTTAGAAATGTGGGGATGCATGTTTTGATGAAATGAATGTA
This sequence comes from Acomys russatus, assembly GCF_903995435.1. Classification (NCBI taxonomy): domain Eukaryota; kingdom Metazoa; phylum Chordata; class Mammalia; order Rodentia; family Muridae; genus Acomys; species Acomys russatus. The sequence continues at coordinate 17,848,697 of NC_067167.1, read as the reverse complement.
CACATTTGTTGTTTCAGTTGCACACACAAGTCACTTCAACGTCTTTTGGATGAGATAATTGTACATCTCAAACAGATGAATGATGTCTAGGAATTCCTATGAAAGTAAAGATAAATAAGGAGACATTTGCCTTATCAGACATTTAAAGTAGTAAAAACTTAGTGACACTGGGATGGAAGTAGGTCCATAGATTTTCGAACAGCGTATTTTAGGAAGCAGATTCCAAATATGTTAGTGTACACTAGAAAGAGGCTATTGTGGTGATCTGAATAGGAGTGGCCCCCACAGACTCATGTGTCTGAATGCCTGGCCATGGGGACTGGCACTATTAGGAAGCCTTGTTGGAGGAAGTGTGCCACTGCCGAGGTGGGCTTTGAGGTTATCTGTATGCTCAAGCTACTCCCAGTGTGTTAGACAGCCTCCTCCTCCTGCTGCGGCTGCTGCTGGTGGTGGCGGATGAAGATGTAAAACTCTCAGCCACCTCTCCAGCACCATGTCTGCCCACATGCTTCCGTGCTTCCCGCCATGATGATAATGGGCTAAACCTCTGAACCTGTGAAAATTAAATGTTCTCTTTTGGAAGAGTTGCCATGGTCATGGTATCTTTTTTCACAGCAAACCCTAAGACAGATATCTTGAAGGCTGGGGAGATGGCTCAGCAGTTAGAACACTTGTTGCTGATTTGATTCCCAGCACACACTTGCCAGCTCATAACCGTTTGTTCCAAGGGATGGTGCCTTCTCACTTCCATGGACCCCAGACGCATACAGATGTGCAGATAATACATTCATACACATGAATAAATCTAAAAAAGTTTTCTGAAGTGATACCTTGGTTTAGTGGGGAAAGAGGTCTCGTTGTTTAGTAAATGGTTAGAACAAAGCTAATTCGCCATCTGAATAAAAATGAAATTGGACTTTTATCCTATACTAAAAATAAAAGTTAAATAAATAAATAAAATGATAAGGATGATGGAACAGTTTAATCCTTGTCGGAAGGCTAGGGTTTAAGAAGCATTTTATAGTCAAAACGAGAACAAAGCAAGATATACCCATATATACGTGATTACATAAAGAGATGCTGTAAAAGGTAAGAGATTGTACAAACAAAAGCAAAGGCAGACAGTAGATTATGAGAAAGTATGTTTTAGAAATATGACAGATGAGGGTTAGTATCTACACGGTGCAGAGAGTTCTTAAAAGTTGATAATACAAATATAGAGAGCTGAAACGTGGTCAAAGGCATCTTTCTTTACACCAGCTCTCTAGGGTGTGGCAGATTTTGTCTTAGTCAGGGTTCCTATTGCTGTGAAGAGACACCATAACTACGGCAACTCTTACAAAGAAAAACATTCAACTGGGGCTTGGCTCACAGTTTCAGAGGTTTAATCCGTTATCGTCATGGCGGGAAGCATGGCGGCATGTCGGCAGACGTGGTGCTGGAGAAGGAGCTCAGAAGTCTCGATTCATAGGCAGCAGGGAAGAGACAGTGAGCCGCACTAGGCCTGGCTAGAGCTTCTGAGACCTCAAAGCCCACATCCTGGTGATGCGCATTCTCCAACGAAGGCCACGCCTACTCCAACAAGGCCACACCTCCTAATAGCGCCAGTCCCTCTGAGCCTATGGGGCTATTTTAATTCAAACTACCACACAGGTCTACAGGTGACTTCCCATAAGGCTTCAGGAAGGATTAGCAATGATACACAATCAACCACATGATGTGTGTCTTTCCCCCCTGCACAGACCACGGTGACCATTGTGGGAAGTTTCTCTGCAAGACACTCGGAGTGCGTGGTGAAGAACGCAGACACAGGCAAGCTGCTCTGCCAGGGGAGAAGCCAGCTGAACCGGACCTGTGCCTGCAACATCCCCAACAGACCCAGCTACAGTATGTGGATTCCTCTGCGCATTGTTAGAAAGTCAGGGAGAAAGAGCACCGCCGGAGTTCAGTTACCAGTGATCGGGATAGTTCCCCTCCTGTCTCTGTCACTCTGCTGCTACCTCTGGTTCCCACCTGGGTCTTCACACCTGCGCCGTCTCCTGTGTCGACTTCAGCACCTCACTCTCTGATGTGGCTGGGGGAGAGATGGAGGAGGCTGCATTGGTTAGGAGAGCTTAGGAAAGCTAGAAACCACTGGGCTGAGTCTTAATACGTTCATTGCATTCATTCATTCACTCATCCATTCATTCATTCACACAGGAAGTGTGAACATCTGGGTTCACGGGAACCTGCAAACAGATTAAGCTGACCCTTGCTTCAGGATCCTTATAACCTGTTAGGGTTACACCGTAGTGTATAAATGTTGGCAGGCGATGCAGTGTATAAATGTAGGGATATGATGTAGTTTATAGATTCTGGGAACCTATAGCCATTAAGGCATCTAGTGTCTTAGGGTCTCATTGCTGTGAAGAGACACTATGGCCATGGCAGCTCTTTTAAGGGAAACATTGCACTGGGACTGGCTTCCTGTTTCAGAGGCTCAGTCCATCACCACCATGGCGGGAAGCATGGCGCAGTGCAGGCAGACATGGTCTTGGAGAAGGAGCTGAGAGCTCTACAACGGGATCCACAGGCAGCAGGAAGAGACAGTGTGCCACACTAGGTCTTGCTTGAGTTTATGAGACCTCATAGCCCACCCTAAGGACATAATTTCTCCAACAAAGCCACACCTACCCCAACAAGGCCACACCCTCCCAATAGCACTGGTCCCTATGAGCCTATGGGGCCATTTTCATCCAAACCACCACACCTGGGGCGGGCAAGGATTCCTTCCTGGAGTGACTGGTGTCAATCTTAGAAGGATGAGGATGAGGATACTTAAAGCCAGAGAGAAAGGAAAAGGTATTCTAGCCAGAGACCAGCTTGGGTGCTACATGAAGAGAAAAGGGCTTAGATTGAAGAATGAAAAAAAAAAAAAAGGCTCTATATGAGTAAGGACCACAGAAGGCCCCCTGGAAGGTCTAAGCTGCAAGCTGCGTAGTCAGATTCATTAGAAGAAAGACACAGCTGTGGGTTATCTATCCCTCTCGCTGGACTAGAAGGTAAGCCCCAAGGGGCAGGAACTTTGAAAAGTTCATGGCTGTTCCTAGAACTGTGTCTGGCCAGTGAGTCCATTTGTAATCAGCAAGTTTTTAGCAAGTGGATGGAGAGATACCTGGCGACACATGGAGGAAAACAAACGACCGAAACCCTCAATTCCTAAAGAGCACCTAATAGAAAAGCCATCACAGTGATCCAGATAAGAGGGCTGGAATTAGAGGCAGATGGGTGTGAAGAGGGGGCTCAACAGAGGATTCCCGAGTCTGTTAAGATGGAAAAGACTTGAAAGAGTTAAGGTGATGGTGGAGGTGTCCTGGGATGTGTGGCGTGAGCATATCGGAGCTGTGTGAGATGCTTGTGAGCAGTAGAGTTAGTATTGAGTGATGTGTGGTCAAGCAGAAATTTACTGCTCGTAGTTCCAGAGGTTGGGGGCTCCCAATGACGGCGTCGGATGATTCGGTGCCTGAGAAAGGCTCGCTCTCTGTCTGCTTTGGCGATAATGCCCCACCCTCTCTTATAAAGACACAATGCTATTCACCAGGATGACCGTCTCATGATTTAACTACTTGCCAGAAGCCCCACTTCGTAACACTATCAAACCGAGTATTTAATTCCCAGATAAAAATGTTTGAGGGTGTTCCCAAACTGTGAGGCCAAAGCACTCAATTGACCCTTCACCACTCAAGAAGGAATGTGGTGTACAAAGCCAGAGGCATGATGTACTGTTATCCCTTGCAGCTACTGGGTCTGGATGCTTTAAAAGTATTCTTGGTTTTCTACCTTTGTCACTAGTATGCAGTCTTTAAAATGCACTTCTGGTTAAACTGGGTTGTAAAGATGCAAATCTTGGTCACATGTAAACTATGACTCTGAAGTATCCAAGACAAACTTCTAAAGCTAACTGGTGGCATTAGAGCCTCCAACAGTTGCTGTCCCTTCCCCTACCCTTGGCTGAATGCAACAAATTCAATTGTCCACCTTTTTGTGCTCAGCTACCTAAAGCCATTGACAAAATTTAGTTGGTGGGCTCTCTCCCGCCCCCTCTCTCTTACTGTGTGTGTGTGTGTGTGTGTGTGTGTGTGTTTGAGTGTTGAGACAATGTCTCACTATGTAGCAGATCCTCCTGCCTCAGTCTCTTGAGTGCTAGAATTTTATATGTATGTATATTCGTATGTACACACACACACACACACACACACACCATTGTGTCTAGTTTCATGGTCTGTTTTGGCTGGCCTTACCCCTACTGTCAAGTCCTGTTTCCTATATACTTTGAAACACTGGAGAAAGGTCACCTCTCCCGTACAGCCTTGCTAGTCTCCTCCTGCTCCAATCTTCCCAGTCATTCCGTCACACCCTGGTTCCCCACAGGTACCCCTGTCCTGTACCCAAACGCTACATGGAGTTCACACCGCTCACATGATGTCCCCTTGACTTCTGTGTCATCTTCACCTTGGCCATTTTACCTCTTCTAGGAGAACCGCAAGTGCTTCCAGAGGGCATAGCGTGAATATTCATTTCCCTGAGAAGTTTCTGAAGTGTTGGGCACGGTTGGCGCTCAGTAAAGTCTGACTTCTGTAGGCATCCTCCCTGGGCACTTGTCAATTCTATGGAAATGTATTTTCCCCGAGAGTCCCTCGGTGCTGAATGGCCATGTGTTCATTGCACTAACATGCATCAAGTGTCTATTCAGGTGCTCCTGCCGAGAGGTCATGTCAGCCCTCCAGACCTCCTTGTCTTTAGAACAGAAGATTATCATTTCACATAAGCCCACTTCACGTGAGCAGAATGTTACATGGGGTTCTAGCCATCCCAGTGAGTCTTTGTGCTGGAGAGAAGCATCTCTGCGCAAGAATCCTTAGGCTTTGTGAACAGCACACTGGTAAGGCTTCAGGGAGGAACTTGGGGATGTCCTTCATCCCCAAAGTCAGGTCAGTTCTCGAGATGTCAAGACTTCCATTTAATAAGCCCAATATACTATTCCCCATGAATACCTGTACATATGAGAATAGTAATCCCTCTGTGTTAGCACTGGTCCTTGCTTGGGTGTAATAGGACTTGAAGGGTGTTGCTGTGGACCATGGTACCCAAAGGATAGTCTGTATGCTCACTCTGTCGGGAGGGGCATGATAATATACAGGCTCCGAGACCGACCTCGGATCTGCTGAGTCATAGTGTCTTGGACAATAGCCCTGGTATGGGTATTTCCCTAAAGCCCCTGTGATTCTGATCAACAGCTGGGTTGGAGTATGGCTGCCTCAAGACCCGGCATCAAGGTTTAAGAGATACCGAAAGGAGCATTTCTCAACTGCTAACTTTGCATAGGTTTTTAGCCTCCCCCCCCCTCCACTCCCCGTTTTTATTCTTTCAACCAATGGATATGATTTTTCCAAAGCAAGCCAGAAAACCTTCATTTGACAGCAGCTGACTCCAAGGAGATCATTGAGCCTCACCCTCAGGGCATTGAGGGTTTGTTAGGTAAATATTTGCAGAGTACGGAGTTTTTCCTGAAGGTGCCGGGGTTTCTTCTTCTCCGACATGCTGGCGTTCATATCCTAGGCACTTCTTGTTCGTTGACTTGTTTCATTCTTGTGCCTTGGCCAATTACAAGCTGAGGTAGTGATCCCAGCGAGAGCATGGGCTGTAAATGGGCTGTAAAATGGCTTTTCCCGGTGATTATCTGTGGGAGCCTTGGAGCACTAGAGTCAGGCTCAGTCTGTTTGGAGGCTTGTGCTGTGCACCGCGGCTGCCTGGCATGAATGGCCCACAGGGAAGGAGCCACATACTGATTGAAATATTGGTGAACAGCTGGCACGCCCCTGCCCTCTATGTAGAAAAGGCAAGAATATTTCTTTCTTTATTTTTGCGTTTGCAGCTACGCTCGACTGTGGCAGGGACCTGCCATAAATGACTTCTTTTCCCACTTCCTTCCCTCCAGATGTCTTAGTGATCAGCGCGACCTTCTCCTTCCCGACCTGGAACTTATCAGAAAGATTCAACTTTACCAACTGTGCATCGCTGAAAGAGTAAGAGATCAGCTTCAACACTTAAACGTTCTCATTGCTTTTAATTTATTTGTTCTAATCCTCAATTTCCTCGAGAACTCTTTTGCGGGCTAGAACTTTCCGAAGTGCCTTTTGGAGCATGGCCTAACGGGAGCTAGGAGAGCCACTGAGGTAATAAGCTGTGTTCGCTCATTCAAGCCCTAAGAAGAAAACTGGAGCAGCTGAGGAGAGCGCGCATGCGCCTACATGTCCCTATCAACAGGGAAAGGCGTTTTCCCCAGAGCTAGAGGACCCCTGAAGTAAGGACCAAATAAGGGGGGATCACTAGGCCCTCCCATAATGCAAATGGCTTCTTGGCCAGAGTAATAAGACCTGAGCGTGAGGAGAAGTTGAAGTCTGCCTCACCAAAATGGCACACTCATCTTGTTCTCTGTGGTGCCAGGGAATCAAACTCTGGGCCCTGAGCACGCGAAGGAAGTGCTCTGCCACTTAGCTACCCTATGGTCATTAGTGGCCCCATTCAGTTATGAACCCTTTGGGTTTGGACCACAGCTCCCTCCTGGCTTCCTAAAGCAGAGAGAAGACAGAGGAAAATAGATTTGTCAGAGGCCCACCCTCTGAAGCTGTGACAGAGGACACGTAGAGGGGCTGGATTATCAGAGGTCTGCTGTTCACTCTCAGGTGTGACTGGCCAACAGCACATGAGAACACATCATCTTCACCAAAGAGGTGCATTGGAAGGTCCCACAAATGGGGAGTCGGTGATATCTAAGAAACAGAACAAATTTAGGGAAGGAAAATAGAAATCTTGCTATTTTGAAAGCCTTCAACTCTCTTATACAAGAAGGCGAGGAAGGGTTGAGGCAGCCAGATGGATTTAAGGACACCCCAAGAAGATCTACAGAGTAAACTGACCTGGGCACACGGAGGCTCACAGAGACGGAGCCACCAACCAAAGAGCACGCGTGGGCTGAACCGAGACCCCTCTGCACATACGTGGCAGAACTGCAACATAGTCCTCATGTGGGTCCCCTAACAATGAGATTAGGGACCAGTCGGTCCCCCTGCCTCTGACAGAGGATACACTTGGACCCTATGAGACTTGATGCATCAGGGTAGCTTAGCACTTCTGGGGCAGGGGGTTGCGGGGGGGTAGGGAGGAGGCTGCGATCAGGCTATAAAAAAAGGAAAATTTTTTTAAAAATCAAGGAAAAAGAGCTTTCAACTCAGCAAACAGGAAAAAGGAAGAGAGAATGAAATAGAACTTACGAATGCAAGGCAAATTTAAAGATGGCTCTCTGTAGTGCCCAGGCAAATGACTTATTCCAGGTCCCACAGCCAGGACTTCCACCAACCAGGGACAGTGCCTCTTTAGGGAGCTACTTGAGGGAGAGGCTCCCTCCCTGAAAGGAAATCTTTTTCTGCCCTCAGGAAACCACCCTCTGTAGGCTAGGCCCTCTGAAGCATATATGAGCACCAGCCTAGGTGCCCCTCCCTCCTTGTAAGGTTTCTTCTGGAATCCCGTGGACAGTTTTCCAGCCCAGCTCCAAATCGTTCTTCTATGACTACCATCTCATCCTTTGCTCTGACCGCTCTTTACGCATGCTCCTCAAGTCCTCCACAGTTACCCACGCACAATGGCTTCTTCGATTAGTAGACAGGGGTCTTCCGTCCTCCGTTGTAAAGCCAAGAGCGGCGCCCCGCCCTCTCTGCCTGCCAGGTAGTGCTCGGCGTGGTTGGCAGCACGGCTGCTCCCGCGCATGCACGAAGGCTTGCTGATCTGCTGAGTGGCAGTAGGGAGGGGAAGATCTATCTTTAGGGAGCTTTACCTGAGGGTGGACAAATAGCAACCAGGTTCAGAATCAGATTCCGTGGTTTCCCCGTTATCAACAGACCAGCAGGTGACCCCAGCTTCAGGTCTCCATGGCAACACCTCTGTGAGTGTGATGACAGTCTGTCGACTTACAGGGCTTCCCAGAGAAGGACACAAAGCCTTACTCTACTCCAACCTCAAAGGACCATCCTTTCTCCCTCTGTCCATCCTAGACTATCCAAAGATTTTATTATTATTACTATTAATAGTAATAGTATTCCTATTCACTTACGTTCTTAACATGTATCACCACAGAGGGAAAATCCTAGAATATGAACAGTTCCCCCAAAATACAGGAATTAAGTTGGTTTTTCCATGTTGCTAGATGCCCAGCATGTATCGGAATTGGCTGTGCCTGGTGTAAACGTGACAGAAAATGCATCCATCCCTTCGCATCCTGCGACCCGTCAGATTATGAGAGGAACCAGGTAAGGTGGCGTTAGAGGTGTTATGAGGTGTGTCAGAAGCACGTGCCTGTGTGCACACAGACCCAGCCCTTACTGTGCGCGTCACTCTGAAGCTGAAGGGATGTTCTCCCATGTAGGATCTCTGTCACGGTGCTATGGAGAGACCGCCCACGGGATCAGGAGCAGGAAGAGTCGAGGAGAATAAGAGCAACAGAACCGACCGGGCTTCAAAGGTCAGACTCGACTTTTGTGTTGATAACGGGAAAGCAAAATCCCCTTTCGACGACAACTCCTACTGCTTTGAGTTTCTTTTTTAAAATTCTTACTTACAGCCCCAACTCCCACCCCCGCACACACATACACCTTTTTTTTTTTTCTTTCTTTCTTTCTTTCTTTCTTTCTTTCTTTCTTTCTTTCTTTTTTGGTTCATTTTTTAAAACCAAGTTTCACATAATTGGCTCAATCTATCAAAGGCTTCACATTCACACAAATTAAAACTTTGTAATTATGAAAAATGATGCTGTTCCTGTAGAAGTGAAATTGTAGAGGTGACTTTGTGGCTCACTGGGGAAAGTGTGGCATCCAGCTAAAGTGACTTCCGTTCAAACCCAGATACTATGATTTCACTGATGATTGGCATGGTGTGGGGGGTCAGGGTGTATGCAAAACCGGCAAAATGGCCTTGTTTATTTATTCATTTTTTAATTTTCTTTGCGGAGTTGATGGAGCCCATCATTAATAGTGCCAAAATTAGAATGGCCACAGAATGCTCATCTCTCTTTCCTCTTCTCAAAAGTGCCACATTCTTTCCCATGAAGTTTTCCTGGAAACCTTTCTTGCTTGCTTCATAGCTATAATCACCACGCTCTACACATCTCTCACGTGCGAACAGAAGGGCTGCGAGCATGTGAGTATCCCTGAGCAGGAAGGACACATGTGGCTCGGCTCTGTTTAGTAGTTCACTGCTGCCTTGCCTCAGTTGACGTGAGTTCACGAAGTGATTACCTGTGGTGACGAACGCACGTGCACCCTCCCTCCCTCCCTCATTCTCTTCCCAGTCTGCCAGGAGCAGACAAATTAAGAACAGCCCTGGAAGCCGTTCAGAAGGCCCCGATTCCTGCCTCATGACTAGTCTGTCACTCTGACGTCTCCATTTGCAGCTATTTAAGGTCAAGTGTCAATATAAATAAGTAGCACGTTTTTAATCATTACTGAAAAGTTGATAGTAACTTTAGGTGAATTAAGTAGCAGGCTGAGGGCCCGTGAACCCAAATGGATTATGCAGTTAATTAAAGCATCAGAGAACCGTGGTGTGCCAATATCTCTGGCCTGTGTGTCTCTGAGGCTTAATTAAGTGATAGGCCACTTCTCTGTCCTCCGCGGTTTGTAAAACTAAGATACAGTGACAGGAGCTTGGATGGAGAAGAGAGAAAGCCTTTCCCTCTTAATTAAGCTTGGTGGTGGTTGTTTTCAGTTTTGGTAAACTACAGGGAACATGAAATTTACCATCGTCCCTATTTTCGGTGTATAGTTGGTAGTGTTAAGCGTCCCTCCGTGTTGTCTGTGCAGCCACTCACCAGAATGATTTCCATCTTGCCAAACGGAAACTCAGTGCTCATTCAGTAACTCCTCCCCTCCCCTCCCCCCTCCCCTCCCCTCCCCCACTCCTCCCCTCCCCTCCCCTCCCCCTCTCCCACCCCTCCCCCACCCCTCCCCCACCCCAGGCTCCCGTGGTAGCCACCATTCTTCTATCTTCTGTCTCTAAGACATAATTTACTGTAGCCATCTCGTGTGAGTGTTTGCCTTTCGTGACTGGCTTACCTCATGGTGCCCTCAAGGCTCATCCATGTTGTAACACAGATTGGGCTCTCTTTCCTTTTAAAGGCTGAGTAATATTCCAGCATATGTATATAGCACATTTGATTTACATATGCCTCTACCTACAGGCTCCTGGTTTGCTTCTACAATTTAGGTATTATGACAAGCATTGTTAAAAACACAGCCTTTAATCCCAGCACTCAGGGGGCAGAGGCAGGTGGATCACTGTGAGTTGGAGGCCAGCCTGGTCTACAAAGCCAGTCCAGGAGAGCTAAGGCTACACAGGGAAACTCTGTCTCAAAAAAACAAAAACAAAAACAAAAACCAAAACCAAACAAACAGAAAAACAACACAGGTTTATGACTTCCTCTTAGAGCTACTGTGTTTAATTTTTTTGATCAACACCAAAATATTAAAGACTCCTGGATCACACTGTAATCCTTTTTTTTTTTTTTTAAGAGCCACCATCCTGTTTTCCATGGCGGTTTCACTAGTTGAGACGTCTACTAATAGCACTTGCGGGTTTCTGTTTTGCACATCCTCACTAACACTTACCTTTTGGTTTGGTTTGGTCATTACCAGACTCACAGATGTAAGTTTGTATTTTCTTCTCCTTGTGATTTGTGGCGCCTTCTCATTTGCTTGCTCACCACTGGACGCCTTCTACTGAACTCGTTTCCCGTTGTTTTGATTGGTTAACTCATTTTCTTCCTTTGGGCATAAGAAGTTTTATTCTAGGTTTTAGCCCTATAACAAATATGGCATTTGAAAATGTTTCTCTCCCATTCTGTAGGTTACCTTCCAACTCTGTTGAGTGTGTGTGTGTGTGTGTGTGTGTGTGTGTGTGTATGCGCGTGTGTGTGCCTGTGTGTGTATATGCGCGTTTGTGTGCATGTGTGCGCACGTGTGTTCGTGTATATGTGCGTGTGTGTGTGTGTGTGTGTGTGTGTGTGTGTGTGTGTGTGTATTGCTAGATCTCAAACCCAAAGCCTCACACACAGCAGGCAAGCACTCTATGTTCAGTTACATTTCTGGCTTAGTTGTTCTTTGATACAGAACTTTTAGTTTCAATGGAGTCCAATGTGTCTATTTTTTTCTTTTGTGTCTTGTGCTTTGGGGGTCAGGCACAAGAAACGACTGCCTACACTTACGCTTTGACAAAGCCTTTCAAACCTCATGTCTTCACTCATTGGTGCACACCTTGACCAATTCTTGAGTCTGTTTTTGTATATGTGGTAAGCGAGGTCCTTCCACCTAGGGATATTTGATTTTTCCAGCCCCATTTGTTGAGCACTCTTTCCCTGGTTCGGTAGCTGTAACATCCTCACTGAAAATCGCTTGGGCTTGTATGTGAGACTTTGCTTCTGAGGGCTCTTTCCTGTTCCATTGCTCTGTGTGTCCGTCCTCTTGTTAGTGCCATATGGTCTAGTCTCACAGTGTTTTTAGTATGCTCTGAAATCAGGAAGTGTTAAGTCTTCCAACTTCTTCTTTTTTTTTTTTTTTTTTTTTTTTTTTTTTTTTTTGCTTTTTAAAGATTGTTTATAAGACAACAATACCTAAAACTTTGACTCAGTTTCCTCTGATAGTACCGCCTTGCAAAATATAGGTGAAGAGTCCTGCTAATGATGTCAAAGGTCGAGGTGTAGAATTCTCATTACTGCAGGACTCCCCCAGGCTGCCCTATTATAGCCTCATCTGTTGCCTTCTCCCACCCCCCAGCCCTGGAGCCCCTCGACCACTAATGTGTTCTCCACTCCTATGGTTTTGACACTTGAAGAATTTTATGTAAATAGAATCATCTATATGTACCCTTTGGGAGATTAGTTTTTTCATTAAATTTATTTTTGTGGATACATAAAAACATAGAGTATACATATTAATGGGGTACACATGGTAATGTGATGCAATTATCTGGAAATTCAGCTGAGTTCTTGTATAGCACTCTGGGCAGAGACTTTGTAAATGTCTTAAAGAGAAGGGTGACGTAGTCACGGCACCCTGGTTTCCTGTACTCTGCCTTCCTGTGCCTTCTTAACTGTGATACTGTGGTTTAAAAAACCAGGGTCACCCAAGAGAGAAGGCTGGGTCTCAAAAAGAAGCCAAGGCCCAGGCTTGCCTCCAGCATTTCTCTACGTATTGCCCTTCTAAGTCTGGAGAAAGACATTTTGTTGAGACCGAAAGGTTCACTTTAAATGTGTATGACTCAGAACACAAATCTCAGGTTTGGTTGTGGGGGACTGGTATGCTGCCTGGCATAGAGATTTCCCGTGCTCTCTCTGTGAAACACCGCTGTCTTTCATTTATCGTGCAAATGTGAAACTTTCTGGTTTGCACCGGTAGTTCTCATGTCAGCCTTGCATGGTGGACCCAACGGTTGAGGCAGGGAAGCCACTGAGAGCTTCTTCTTGACTCTGTATGCCCATATCACCTAGGCACCAAATGCTTCCTGTGTGTCAGGCCCTGGAAAGGCAGCAGGCACCGTGTTAGGCTCTGAGATGCTGAGATGCAGTCAAAGCTTCCCTATAGGAACTCGAGCATCTGCTGTTTGCTGAACTCCATGGGTACCACATGCAATACACAAATGAGTCAAGTCTCTCTCTATATATAAGTCCTAAGACTCTTACCCATGAGAACACCCATAGCAATGCAAGATTAAAAAAAAAAAATCTATATAAGAGCAGAACCTGAATGTACAAAAACTCAAAGCCTGCCTATGCCCAGTATCTTAGTCCTTAGTTTTTCCTGTTTATTTAAGCCCTATGCCTGGTGCTTAAACCCAATCATTGTGATTGGTTAAGTCTTTGATGGATGGATTGGCTGATGGATGGAAATGACCTTTCAGCTCATCTCACAGGGGCAAGAGACATCTAGACAAAATAAGATAGAAGTCTGAATATTCTATTGCTAAGAAACCATCACAAGCAAGTGTGATCATGGCCAGAAAATCCAGGAAACCCCCAACAATTCAGTTTGTCTTGACAGAAGAGGCTGAACGGGCAGGAGCCTGCACATGTTGGAGTGTATGGCCCTGCCCTTTGGGGATTTTGCCTTGCAAATTCAGTGGCAGTGAAAAGCTATTCACTACATCTATTTTAGTGTTCAGATCTGATCATCTAAGAATGTGGTGCTCGTAGGAGGAGGATTCCGGGTTCAATCCCAGGACAGCTGCCCTCACTTAGGATTCTCATGACACTAAGACATAGTTGGTCTAGGATACCCTGACTCAGAAACATGAGCCCCAATTTGTCAGGGGACTGAACCAAAGAAAATTGGGGAAGCAAGCCCTGAATGTCATCTGGCGTGGAGTGGGGACAGCTGTGTGCTGCAAAGTCAATCTTCCTCTCTCTTTCCTGAAACCATGAGACTGCTGATCCCATGCCCTGGCTGGGTGGCCACCTTTCACTCATTTCCTACGCATCTTTCATCTGCTGCCCCCACCTGCTGAGGGCAGGTGCAGCTGCCCCTCCTGCCCTCACGGAAGGCTGTGATTATATATGGTATAATGTAGATGATTTCTGGTCATGGTTTTGTTTGGTGGTTGGTTGATTGGTGGTTTTGTTTTGTTTTTGTTTTTGTTTATTTTAGGTCTTTGTTTGTTTTGTTTTTACTCAAGACAGCGTCTCACAATGTAGCTCTGGTTGTCACTGTGTCGACTAGGACCTCACTATGTAGACCAGTCTGGCTTCAAACTCACAGAGATCCACATGCCTCTTCCTCCCAAGTGCTGGGATTAAAGGCGTGCACCGCCACGCCCAGCCTCTGTGGTCACACTCATTACGCTACACAATGTGCTTATCCCTATAGGGCAGAAATCAACCACATTAATCTATGTCTCTGTGCTAAAGGAATTTATATACACATTATTGTTCCCTTTTCTTCTGGATTCCTTCATGATTTTCCTCCATGACTTTCGAATGTGTGCTTTAGTGTCTCACAGACATACCAAATGGGCCTTTTCAAGAACTTTGCCTTCAGAAGAAAAATTAAATTTAACATAGTCAGTCTCTCTCTCTCTCTCTCTCTCTCTCTCTCTCTCTCTCTCTCTCTCTCTCTCTCTGTGTGTGTGTGTGTGTGTGTGTGTGTGTGTGTGTGTGTGTGTCCATAGCTCCTATGAGCCTGGCACTGTTCTGCGTTAATTCCATTCAGAGGATGTTTGTTGGGCAGGCACAATACAGACCCTCAAGGAACTTGCACTGTCAAACTTAAAATGTTTTGGAGTGAGGAAGTAAGATTCTTTGTCATAAAAAGTTGAATGCACATAACAGGAAAAGAGGCTAGAATAGTGGCAGCTAATCTTTCTCAGGCCCGTGTCATATCCTGAATTCAGTGTCTGTTTATCTGCGCTTAACAATGCCACATTTCACAGGCATAGCAATTTCGCCTCAAAACCAAAATGTAGATAAGAAATTTGAACCCGGGTATCTGATTCAAGAATTTGCAGTCTTAACCACTACCCTATCTTATAGGGCCTAAGTTAAAAACGTGTTAAACCACACCAGGTCGATGCTAAAAAGCCTCTCTAGAAGGGAGGAAACCCTTACAGATAATGCAGGCTTCTCTCAGGATTAGACTAGACTGTCACACTCTGTCCCATCTGTGCCCCAGCCTGGAAGGGAGTTATTTTCATGGAAAATGGAGGAGAGGGAGTCAGCTCAGGGTAAGGTCTAAGAGAAAAGAATGAACCCCAGGAAAGGCCAGGCGTCTTCTCCAAGCCAAGGAGAACAGAGAAGGCCCCATTATGAGCCAGCGTGGCCGCAAGGAGAGTTGGTCAACAAAAATCAGAGGGTATCTTAAAAGCAGGGTTAAGAACTGTGTTCTTTGGTCTCAGCATTCTGGTCACTCAGGCCTGGTTATAGTGGCTACATTCAGGTTCAGTGGCCAAGGGTCATTTGTGGAATATCCCTGGTAGCTCCACCCCGAACTGTGCCGGCCTCACCCTAGAGTTAGTTCCCAGGTCACAGAAGCAAGACTTAGTGTTGCCCAGAACAGCATGGGTCCGTTACTGTTCCCTGACAGTTTTCTATCTATAACCTGAGGCATTGCTGGCCTTTGGCAGTTTCTAAAACACACTAGAAGTTACATCCCAAGTTCCCTGGAGCCTGGTGCTGGGCCTCCTCTGAAGGGGTCCTTCCTTGGGGGACCGAGCATCAAATGCATTGCCGAGTTCATTGAACGTTCCCATGATTCTTTGATGGAATTGTGTTCCATTCTTTTCTTTCCATATCTCATTTCCTTTTACTCCTTTCCCATCTCCACTGCTGGTCACCACTCTGCTCACTTTATACATATTATTAATATATCACATCTGTCCTCTTTTCAGTCATTAGTGAAGATGTTAAATAATTCCAAACCAAATACTCACCCCCGTTGGGCCCTACAGGACACTTTCCTTTAATTAGTTGTATTACCTTTCATCTCTCTTATGTCCTTTGACTTTAGATTTCCTGCCGGTTTTGAATCCATGTGACTTTCATCCAGTCCTGTTTGAACCAATTTCACGAGTGAAAATCTGAGCGATGTTTTACCAAGTGTTGTTTCAGGTCCAGACCTACAGAGAGCTTCACTGTATTCAGATTCCCCCCCCACCCCCCCGCCAACAGATGAATAGAGTACAGTTTACTGAGCCTTCCTAATGGATCTCTTTCCAATAGTCTTTCCTCCACGAATGCCACAGTAATTCTAGTTGTGTTGGTGTCAGACTTCAGAAAGGGTGAGTCTCAGAGAGAGTTTCTATTGCTGCAAAGCAGCACCATGACCAAAAGCAAGTGGAAGATCAAAGGGCTAATTTGGCTTATATTCCCACAGCTCTGTCCCTCACTCAAGGAAGTCAGGACAGGAACTCAAGCCGGGCAGGAACCTGGAGGCAGGAGATGAAGCAGAGGGCACGGAGGGGTGGGGCTTACTGGGTTGCTCCTCATGGCTTGCTCAGCCTGCTGTCTTACAGAACCCAGGACCACCAGTTCAGGGGTGGCCCAACCCACACTGAGCTAGGCCGTCCTCTAAATTACAGCTGGATCTTATGGAGGCATTTCCTCAACGGAGGCTCCTTCCTTTCAGACAACTCAAGCTTTTGCCAAGTTGATGTAAGACCAGCCAGCGCAAGGTGCTTCTGTTGTGAGAGTTGGTCGTCTCAAACACTTTCAAGAACTGTTGCAGATGGTTATTCACTTTCCAACATCTGATAAAGGCTTGGTTTAAAAAATAATAATAACAAAAATAAGCAGTTATTCTACAAACCACCTAATTAAGATGCTTCTCATGTGCTTTCTTAATAAAAACAATGAGAAACCTGAGCTCTTTTTTTTTTTTTTTAAACAAAATAATTAAAATTTATCATCACTTAAAAATAACCCTTGGGGGCTGGAAAGATGGCTCAGAGGTTAAGAGCACTGGTTGTTCTTCCAGAGGTCCTGAGTTCAATTCCCAGCATACACATGGTGGCTCACAACTATCTATAATAAGATCTGGTGCCCTCTTCTGGTGTGTAGGTATACATACAGTCAGAACACTGTATACATAGTAAATAAATAAATCTTCAAAAAAAAAAAATTAAGAGGGTGTTGGGCCAGGACAGTTATAGTCTGTGGTGTCTTGATTGCATATGTGGAAACCTTGGGTATAGGAAAAAGGATGACCCTGTAGACCTATGAGAGGCCCTGGCTGTATCCAACCCAACAGCAGTTTTCAACTAACTCTTCTAGGTGAGCTTGAGGATTGGCTACATCATGTCAACCTGTGAATTAGATCTAAAGTCACATTTAAAGTATGGTGGGTGAAAAACATTGTGGGAAGATTGTTCTCTGCCCCTTTGATTTCACTGTGTTTTTTAAAAAGTCATCAACAAATATAAAAAATATTTTTATGACTTGTTGCAACCATAAAGTATAGCTACATAGCCGTCCTATCTTGAATAACAAAACGAAAACATTTTCTTACATATTTTTACTGTCTAGGGGTGGGGTCATCCTCATAGCTCTTTAGCCTTGTAACTAAGATGAAGAAAAATTCTCCCGGCAAAGGGAATAACTAATCTGGCCCTCTCGAGAAACAAACCACAAGCATCTGCTTCCATCAGATAGGCCAGGCCTGGGCTTAGTCCTAAATGACCAATGGAGACTCCTCTAAACAGTAAGATTTTAAATCAAAATCCTAGTGAGGTTGCAAGGCTGCATCTACCGCAGGGGAAGTAGGAAGTTAAAAAGATGTTATCCTCTGATGGTATTTCTAGACCCATTTATAAGTAGAATGTAACTGGTCTTTTGTTTTCAGTAGTTACCAGCTCTCTTTATCTTGTACTATGAACATGGAAGTAGCATGTGCGTAGCAGGTTTTTAATTTTTGCTTTGTCAGACAACCACAGTATAAGTATAGGAAGCATAGAAAGTAATGTGTTGCCTGTTGTAGAGGAGAGTTACGGTCCGGGAGCACAGCTCAGCAGGCAGCGCTTGCAGCCTGAGTCTCCAGGGCCCCGAAACCTAAGGAAAGCCAAAGGCTGAAATCCCAGCACTCCTACAGTGAGATGGGCAGCAGAGACAGGAGAGTCCCCAGAAGTGTATGCAGCAGCAAGCGAGGTGGAAGTTGAGGATATACACATGCACACACACACAATCAAATATGCACACATACGCACGCGCGCACACACACACACACAAACATGCACACACAAACATCTACACACATGCACGGTTTAAAAAATATTTAAACACAGACACCCCTTGTTTCTCTAAGAAGACAGTGCTCTCTTACAGAACGGGGGCTGCAAATGTTCTCACGACAGTGGGTCTCAACCTTCCGTAACATTGTGACCCCTTTAGTATGTTTCTCATGTTGTGGGGGCCCCAAAACATAAAATTTTTTTTCTGTAGTCATAACTGCAATTTTGCGACCATTATCAATCGTAACGTAAATGTGTGTGTTTTACGATGGCCTCAGGCTGCCCCTGTGAACTGTTTGACCTCTCTCAGGGTCGTGGCCCACAGGTTGAGAACCTCTGCTCTACAAAGAACCAGGCAGTGTGTGTGTTTTTGGTTGTGCCGGCTCCACTGTTCCTGTTGTAACTATTCAGTTTTGCTGGAAGCAGCTGGAGATGACACATGCGTCTGGATGGTGGCATGTGACGTGCATTTATGGGTTTCAAATTCTATTCTCTTTTTGACATTCCCCGCCCCTCCCCACCCCACCCCACCTGACCCCCCACCCTTGGGACATCCAAAAACAGCAGACAGGATTTGACCCCCAGGCTTTTGGTCTAGTCTGAACATACACCATGCCCACACTCATCCCGCACTTACCCCGTAGGTCCCCAATAAGTACTTGATCACTTGGCTGTCACCTCCAGAGCTGCACAGTAAGCCTTCTTATACAACACACACTTGACATTTGCAAGGGATTTAACTTGAAGTCGCTGCTAATCCCCCCCCAATCCCAAGTACCCACTCTAGCAGCCCCCCATAAAATGCAGTCAAGTATAACAGAATAATTAAAGTGACCCTTTCGGGCTCTCAGGGATTCAATAAATACAGGGCTAAAGTCCTTTTTAAAGTGATTAAAATAAAGTCTACCACGGGAATCAATTCCCTGCCACTTACATCATCGCCGTGGTGACATGAATGATGGATTTACCATAATCTGCAAAATCAATCCATAGTGATAATGAGCGATGACTGTTCTGCCATAATAGCACCTATGTTTGCCAAGACAGCAGAGTGAGAGGGTGCTCGTTTCAGTGGGATGGTCAGTGCAGTACACCAGCAGGGCTGTTCTTAGGGACCTCACAGCAGCAGACCACCTTTCTGTCACCTGGAACAGCAGGGGTCAGGCAAATGCTTAGTGACCACAGAAGCTGGGCCAGGGACTTAGTGTCCTCCTAATGGACTTCATCCTACAAAATGGCTGCTCTCAACCTTTGTGCTTTGGCCCGGTGTGACACAGTGATGCTTCTCTGGACAATTTGGTCACTTTCGAATGCTAAGGGTGTGACCATGAATACACGCACCGAGATCCACTGTGTTTTCTGTTGGCCAGAATCTTGGAGTAGAGAGGATCTGTAGAAGAATAAGAAGATGGTAGCGTTTGAAGGAGAGACGAATGAGGAAATTGGGTTGTTTTGCCTTGAAAGGGGAAAACAGGGGCCTGAAGGGACGTCCCCAGTGGTTAGGAGTACTTTCTTTTTTTTTTTAAGATTTAGTTATGTATTTATTTATTTATTTATTTATTTATTTATTTTATATGGGTCTTTATCTGCAGAAGAGGGCATCAGATCATATTATAGATGGTTGTGAACCACCATGTGGTTGCTGGGAATTGAACTCAGGACCTCTGGAAGAGCAGGTGGCGCTCTTAACCTCTGAGCCATCTCTCCAGCCCTAGGAGTACTTTTTGTTCTTGCAGAGGATCCGAGTTCAATTCTCTGCACTAGTGTCAGGTGTCTCTCTAGCTGTAGACAACCTGACACCCTCCTCTGGTGTCTGAAGCAGCTGATCGCACATATACATATAAATTATAGTGTTAGAAAAGAAAAGAGAAAATGACTCCTGACTTCTTTGGGATTTGTAGGAGAAATGGATTAGAACTTGCAAGGGGAGAAGTGGACACAGGCCTGAATCCTACAGAAGTTAGGCCTCAGGTGACCTCATGGGACTCAGTCTTTTTGTTTGGTTTTAGTTTTTGGTTTTCTCATGACCAGGTTTCTCTGTGTAGCCTTGGCTGTCCTAGACTCGCTTTGTAGACCAAGCTGGACTTGAATTCACAGAGATCCGCCTGCCTCTGCCTCCCGAGTGCAGAGGGATTAAAGGCGTGCGCCACCACACCTGGCGGGACTCAGTCTTGATTATATATAGGTCAGAGAAAGCAAGAGAGTGGGTGGTCACACAGAGTGTGGTAACTGCCAGTCACGGAGATTGCATGGTTGTTCACAATGGTTTTTTTCTCACCTAAGTTTTTAATACTGAGTGGCTTAAAGTTGGTAGATTTCTTAGAGCCCCGTCCCCCCACAAAACTGGAACGGCCTAATTGAAACAAACAAAAAAATATAAACTCCTTTCTAGGGAATTAAGTTCACCGTATTGGCGTTTATATCAATTGAGTGATGGGTCTGTGCTGGCTGGCCTCCACTGGGGCGGGGGTGCGGGGGCCGCCTTTCCTTTGTCTTCACTTTCCTTGAACATCAGGAGCCTCAGGAGATGGAAAGGCAGGGAGCCTGCCTCAACTCGAGTGACAGCCCACCCCTCAGACAGAATATCGGGGCTCTCCAACTGCTCTCTCCACCGTCTTGTGAGACAAAGACTAATTGGTTTGGCCTCGCGCTGTCACATGTCGCGAGTCACAAATCTTCAACCCTCTTCCTCGAATTCATTGATTCCATTACACACTGTCTGCTTGTGTTTGCAAAATGTAATTTCCTAGTGAGTTCTTTGAACCGCAGCACACCAACAGGTGTGTGCGTGCGTGTGTGCGTGCGTGTGTGTGTGTGTGCGTGTGTGTGTGTGTGTGTGCGTGTGTGTGTCTGGTGTGTATGCAGTGGTGCCATTTTGTCACTTTGATCTGCTGTTTTGATCTTTCATCTCCAATAGGTCTTCTACATTAAGGCCATTGAGCCACAGAAAATATCGACCTTAGGGAAAAGTAATGTGATAGTTACGGGAGCCAACTTCACCCAAGCGTCGAGTATCGCGATGGTCCTGAAAGGAAGCAGCACATGTGATAAGGACGTGTGAGTAGAAAGAGTCAGGCCTGGTCTTTGGTCAAGAGCCTATGCCAAAGCAACGCCAGCACGCGCTTGCGCCTTCTGTAGCCACGTGATAGTCAAGTAGTTTATGTATTAAGATTACAAAGAGCAAGAGATTTTTATTTTGATTCATTTGAAGTGCAGGTGGGAGACTCGGGCTGTGTGTTACTTTCCCTCCCTCCCCCAATTCTTAGTCTACAACAATTTCAGGGGGAGCCTTGATTGGTTTTCAAAACAGAGTCAAATACACACACACACACACACACACACACGTTACAATGGAACTAACTTAGAGATATAGTTAGATATTTAGTATAGAAACTGATGGACAGCCATGGAACCGCTCTTCAGTATGCTACCTGAAATGGGAAGAAAAAAAAAAAAATAGAAGTATAAACATTGTTCATTGTAGGTTTCTTCTCTTGACTGGCTTGATTTTTATTTCAAGCAATTAAATTATTAGGATATAGATTAGTAGTAAAAATAAAATGCCCCAAACAAATACCAGCTGACTTTTCATTAATACCCTTAAGTGAATTATTAGACCTTCCTGGGCCAGGGGAAGGGAGGTGGTAGAATACTGGCATTATGTAATAATAACACCATGTCAGATAACTTTAGTTTTCTGTTTGTTAACTTTTATAAGTTTGGACTAATTTGAAGTTAAAAAACATAAAAATAAAAATAAAAAATGTTGCAGTCAACATGAACCATAATGCTGAGCTTATTTTCATCGTGGAAATGCGTTTAAGACAATCTGCCAAAGCGGATTTGTAGAGCACTCTGATCTGCCATACTTATTTAGCGAACTATCTGTTTTAATTCACGGGCTGCACATCGCTGCCCCTCCCCACTGCCCCTGGCCCCGCCCCGCCCCTGCCGCCCCCTGCCCCCACCCCCCATTGCAGTAAGTCTGGGACACCCAGGGTCTAGATGGGGAAAGCTACCCATCACTGGCTTTCCTCTGTATCAGAGTAAATCATCGCACATTAAAGCCTGTATCGACGCAACCTAGGTAGCTTATGTGTGCCATTTATCCTGGTTAAATACCTTATCGCAAAAAAAAAAAAAAATTCTCATTTCTGTGTGGCGAAATCTGTGGCGTTAGACACCTGTGCACTCAACGGAAGGCAATCAGCCTCACTGCGAAAGAAGTCATCTTTGGAGCATTGCCTGTTTCTGGCTCCTTATGGTCACATTTCCATTCTGAGTGCATCTTGAGATGCCACGGTTATTAAATTAAACGACTAAGAGACCTTTTCTGCATGCAGTGTCCCACCAACCACATCTGCACGATGAACCCAAGTTCACAAGCATTCGACGTAATAACCCAGTTAATCTCATACCTGGGCCCTGCTGTGAAATCCCAAGAACTCAGTTACCATGTTTTTTTTTTTTTTTTTTAAGCGAAGGATTATTTTTAAGAGAAAAAAGACGAGTGCAGTAGTGGAATGGTCTATATTCCCACCTCTCACCTTCAAAAAAAAAAATGTATAAACAAGTTTGTGTTTTAATGGCTTGAAAATAAGCTTCCTAGAGCTTTGCTCTAAATAAACAGAAGTCTTAAGATATACATCTGAGGCAGGGTATGTACAAACTGACGCTAAAGTCTTTCTTTTTTTTTCTTTGCGTTTTTAAAAAAAATTTTATTAATTTATTCATATTACATCTCGATTGTTAGCCCTTCCCCTGTTTCCTCCCATTCTTCCCTCCCTCCCACTTCCCCCCTTCTCCCCTCCCCTATGTCTGTGATTGAGGGAGACCTCCTCCGCTAAAGTCTTTCAAATCCGCTTTCTCCTGAGGTGTAGTAATAGTGGTTGGGTTAATAATCACACACCTAATAGCCTTTCAGTAGGGAAACCAGAGCCTCCTGTAGCACCATTGAGCTGAGCAGGTAGCAAACACAACTTGGTGTGAATGTGTGTGCTCTAGAGACTCGTAGCCACAAGAGTCACTCAAGTGTGCAGTGGGACTGTCACAGACAGGTTGATTTGATTGTTGAGGGGTGTCAGGAGTGCATAGCAGAGTCCCAGCTAATCCCTGGTCTGGAAGCCCTCGAGAGGCACTAACTAGCCCCATGTCCTTCAATGACAAGACTTTGGGGTTCCTGAAGCAGGCTCTCGGCTCTTTGAAGGGCAGAACTGCTTGGTCTGTTTGGGGACATACCTTCTTCGTGCTTGACTGAAACTACTTTTTTGGAAAAAAAAAAAAAAAAAAAGGTTTTAATTAAGGAAATGGCAGCACATATATAAGAAAGACGCTTGTAAATACGCCTTTTTAAAACCTTGAAATTTGTGGACATTCCCCCAGTTTTGTTTTGTCTTTTCCTTCTGTTCCCCCCCTCCCCATGGAAGTGATGGGGGCAGAGGGCATAATGGCTGGAGTGTCTTAAAATCAAATCTAGGAAGTGTCACTTCCTAGAGCCTTCAGTGTGTCTCTAGCAGGCAGGAGAGTCCCACAATGCTTCACAGTGTTAACCTTAACCCTTTCATTTAGTGTGATGGCCCTCCTTGCCCTGGCCCTAGGACTTCTGAGGGCAAAGGGAACTGCTTCTCCTTCAATCCGCACTTCTGAGGGAATGCAGATCAAAGAGAGAGAGAGAGAGAGAGAGAGAGAGAGAGAGAGAGAGAGAGAGAGATGCACAAAAAGAAAGGAACCCAGTCTGAGCGAGCCATACCCGACCCTTTGACCAGTCAACTGTCCCTGACCATCTTCAAGTGAAATTCATAGGTTGTCACCTTAAGCAATCAACTGTGCTAAGTGTCTGTGTCGTGTAAGAGTGCCTTTCCTGACCCCTTTCTAGGATCCGGGTTAGCCACGTACTAAATGACACACATATGAAATTCTCGCTTCCATCGAGCCGAAAAGAAATGAAAGACGTTTGCATTCAATTCGACGGCGGGATCTGCTCTTCTGCGGGGGCTCTGTCCTACATCGCTCTGCCACACTGTTCCGGGATAGTTCCTGCCACCACCTGGATCAGGTATTGTCTGCATCCCCAAAGGGGCATAAGACCATGTCCATCACACAAGTCCATCCAGCGACGGTAGCTGCACCTAAACTCCCTCTCAATGTTCCTCCCAGGAGTTACTCCTAGAAAAACTGCTCACCGTCCAACAAGCTGGCTGTCCTGTTGTCACATAAGCTCTGTGGGCATTACCTGATTTTATTTTGCCATGGCTACAAGGAAGCTCACCACTCAGATGTTTTGTTCAACCACAGTGACTGTTCTTAGCCCAGGTTGCTGTACCCTTCTGTACGGTCTGCCCTTCCTGCTCCTGGCACAAGGGTTCTCTCATAGCTTTCATTTTCTACCATTTGGGGTCAGTTGTTTTGAATGCTTTGGGAGAAATATTGGAGCCCACACGCAGCCTCTACATTTCAAAGATCCTCCTTGAGAGTTAGACATTCCAAAATAAACTCTTTTAGTTAAATCCAATATATTAATGGGTGGGGGAGGTGTGTGTGTGTATGAAATGGTCTCTCCCTAGTCAAATTTAAATTCACATCAGATTTTTGGAGTATAACCCCAAAGAGATTTTTCTTCATCTCAGATGGCATGAAGCTAATTTTTTCAAGTGCTCTCTAGATAAAGCCACAGGCCATGCATTGGCAGGGGGTGGGGGGAAGGTGGCCATGAGAAAGAAAAGAGAGAAGAAATCCTTTATATTATTATTTAAGAAGAGCATGTGAAGAGGCCGTGTTTGCTAACCTGCTGTAGTGGAGCATTCACAGTGGCCATCTTAGACAGCACAGGAAGATTTTCTCTAGGTTGTAAAACTGTGTATCTGTAAGAGGAAGTGTAGCCCTTTCTGAGGCATGGTCTCTGCTCTGCTTGCAGGGAGCTGTCTTCCCTGCCGCCCCCCAGCCCCCCCCCATCTCTCCATCTAAGGCTGTACCCTAACTCTTTTCAGAATACCATCAGTTAGAGTCCCCCAGCCCCCACCACCCCTAGTGAACTCACTGAGCTCTCATTACCTCTTTTATGACCTTACCTCAGGTCAGGAGATGTTGAGCGTGTGTGTGAATGGCATCATCCCACCCCCGCCCCTCAGTCTTTCTACCCTCAGCCTCCTTCTGACTAACTGGGGGTCAGGGCATCTCCATGCAAACTTTGCAGCCCGATAGAGTGGTATAGGGAAGACTGGGATTTCAAAAAGCAAGACTCTTGCATGCATCCCTCTGCCCTGAGACTAAGTATGCCCTATGTATGAAAAATAGACAGGATGTGGCACTCACCGCATGCTCACGGTATATCTACTGACCTGGTTAAATCTTACGAAAACCCTGAGAAACCAACGGTGGCTTGGCCCTTTGACAGGAGATGAATGGAGGCATGGCCGCACAGTTCAAACAATATGCCTAGCTCCCTGATAGCTGGGCCCACGATATGGTGGTTTCTACCACAACGTTCTGTTTTTTCCTCATTCGTGCCATTGCTGGCCTTTGCTGTCCTGTCACCATGGCTGTCTTGAGCCGGTGTGTCTCAGCTGCTCCTTGTCCTTGAACTTCAAGCAAGGAGGATGGACGGCCCTCTGGAACACTCCCGGGTTGGTTTTCTAGCCATCTAGGCAGGTTGTCAGGTGGCCGTTACAGGCCCTTTGCCACCTTGTGTCTGGAGAGCTCAGGACCCCCACTGCCTTCACTCTGCCCTGCACACATTGGTCTGCTCTTGTCTGTGTCCTGGTCTTACCATCGGGAGCTCTGCCCGTGCGGGGTCTGACATGGTTTCGGCCCCAGAACAAGTGTCTGGTGACCTATGAGAAGAGGCAGAGCTGTGGATAGCTTCATACCCAGTGACCACTTTGATGGTATCTGCTGACACACTGAGACTAGGTAAAGTCCCTCGGTTTGCTTTCAGTGAGATTTGCGTAGCTTCCCTTTGCACTGAAACATCCCCCTCTCAAACAAGAACGCAAACTCCTAGCCTCACCTGCCATTTTAGCTTCGTCCAACGTGTTCCCCGTCTCACTAAACAAAATGTAATTGGTAGGTTGGAAATTTGAGCATGAAGATTGTTAGAGCGGATCATCTTCACATTGATGAAATAGTAATCAAATGAGATTTTGTGCCATGAAATGCTTTCAAGGCACAGCAGATGATCTGGTTATATGTGACAAAGTAGCACCAAAATAAAAAGCTCCAATTGTATTAAAGATTTTGGGACATTTTCCCAGAATTAAAATAGGATCTGACCTGCATTTTTATAGGTATGTGTTTTAAAATCCTGAGTCTGTAGCCAGTACCATGTAAAGGCTTCTAAAATTATCTCACATTTTAAACTGAAATTAGTTAATCGTCTCCCAGATATTACTGAGCTTTAACATTAATTGTGGATTAGATAATAGTTCTGTGCATAAGTGCCAGTTGTCTATGGCTCACCCTTGTCTTTTTATTTCTTGCAGTGGCGGGCAAAATATAACCATCAAGGGCAGGAATTTTGATGTCATTGACAACCTAATAATCTCACATGAGCTAAAGGGAAACATAAATGTAAGTTTAAGAGTTATTTTCATTCATAATTTTGTTTTCCTTATATTAAACTATGTGTGTTTTCCAGGAAGGAGGGGGAGTGTATTTCATTTTTGTGACTTTGGCGTTATGAAGTGTTTCTTATTTATATGATATATCCTGTCTGTGCTGTGACAGAAAGATCTTATTCTTGAAGTTTTTGGGGGTTGCCACACAAAGGAACCAGAAATTAATTTCCTATGATAAGGCCCGCCATGTTCTGTGTGACTTGTGGCAAGTCACTTTAACGACGTAATGCTTTTTCCATATGTGTGGAAATTTTTGTGGATGGCTGGGATGGGATGTACAGAGCCTGTGAGGTGGTGAGCCAGCTGCACAGAGGGAGGTCGGGTAATTTGGCTGAAGTAACATAAATTCTCTTATCATTGTTTGTTGGGTCCCATGTGGCCACTTTCTTCCTCCCACCTCTACCATGTCCCCTTAGTAGAGACAGACTATGGAACTGGTCCCCATCAGGGTTCAGTCTTCTGAGAAGAGCCTTGAAATCCGCCCCCCCATCCCCACCCCAGGAGCCTATAGGTTGAGGCCATGGCTGCCCATGAGGAAGGGGTAGGTCCAAGCTGCGCTTTGGGACCTCTAGGTACGCTGTCACTTATAGATGCTCCTTGAGTGTTCTTTTCTTGCCTTCTTCCTTTTCTCTAATGTGAAAGGAACAATCTTCCTGGGACTCCACCTGGCCACTTCCTGCCTGGGCCAGCAGAGCAGAGGATGGCCAAATGCTGTGTCCCGTCTGCAACTAGTGTGTGTTCAAGCCTAGAAATAGGAGGCATATTGAGCTATCTTTCTTACATTCTCGTCCTACACACATCCACTTTCTGACACACTTCCTGGCCAGTTCCCAGCCTCACGCTGTGTCTGATTCTGGCCATTTCCCCATGATGGTACCACATTCAGTTGTGTACTTGGCACTTGACCAAGCATGTATTTATTGAGCACCTACAGTAAGCAAAACATTCTGTTGCCAGCAAGAACAAAGGGTAAACGAGCTACCGCCTCTACCCCAGCCCCACCTTCATGAAGGAAGATGGCAGACGTGCCCTAGAATTGGAAGCTGGCACCTGGCAGCACAGGTGATGACAAGTGCTAGGCCCTCTGGTTCCTTCCATCTCAGAAACCTTATGAGTCCCAGAAGCAAGATGTGTGTCCCAGTGAAAGTATGAGTGGATGGAGTTGAGACTGAGTAAATGAGGTGCTAATGGTAGGGTTGGAAAGGCAGGCAGGGAAGGCAGGAGGTGATGGCAGGCACAGAAGACAGGTTAATTACCCGTTCTTGACTGAAGTACCACTCGCATTTGCTTGGTTGGAACCTAGAGGCTGGGTTGGGACTGGCGATGGGGGTGGATGAAAACCACACAGGGCCATGCAGGAGAGAACCATACCAAAAACATCATTCTGCAATGCCCCCCCGCCCCTCGTTGTTCCTGGCTCTGTCCTAATGTGGCCACCTACGGACGCCCTCCATCTGCTGGCTCTTAACTTCAGGATTCGAGAAAGCAGAGAGGGAAAGGTCCTCCCACCTGACCCTTTTCTCCAAATGAGTGTTAGTCTCTTCTTCCTCCTGCTCTCCCTCCCTCCATCTTTATCTTACAGTGCTAAGTACCAGGGCCTCAAGCTTATTAGGGAAGCCTCCTGTCACTGAGCCACACCCCCAACACACCCTCCTTTAAGCACCTGCCAACCTTTCCTTACATTGCCCGTTCCCCTGTCGGTCTCTCTGCACCCTTGAAAATGGCAGTGTATTTATGGGCTTTCTTCGTAAATCAACCTGTCCTTTGGCTTTGGGTCTCTGCTATGTTCTGTTATGCCTAAAAAGCTGCTTCCTCTTCCTTGTGGTTAGGGACTTCTGCTGACAGGGGGCCTCCGCCAGAGCTTCCCCAGCTAAGGGACTCTTGCTAACCCTCTGCCGAGGCTCTTGTGACACATGGTGACTCAACCAGGTACAAGCAAGTTAGCAGCTTGGCCGTGGCTCTCGATTCCCTTCCTACAATTTCCAGGACTCAGCCACGCAGGCTTGGGAGGATCCTTAGAGCTTTGAGCCAAAGTTTCTCCTTGGCCCAGCCTGCTTCTCTTTGCAAACCCTCCTTCCCCTACCCCCATGACATCACCTGACACCTCTCCTGGCCGCCAATAATACCAATGATACTGTGTCAAGTATGCTAGCATCTGTGGAATGCTTACCGTGTGCCTGTCCGACCCTAAGCACTTTTGCAGATATAATCTCATTCACTATAGCCCACGTTTAATTGAATGAATTTTTATCTCATTTCATTTAGGGTTAATTTAATCCTATGCGATCCATCGTGTTGCTAGCCTGGTTAGCCTGGTTTTACAGAGGGAAAGACAGAATTCCACAGAAGTTTGGTAACCCAGGTCACTTAGCATTTAGAGCAGCTGTTCTTTGGTGCCTAACAGCGGGCTCTTTCCTCTCTCCAGGTCTCTGAATATTGCATGGCAACTTCCTGCAGGTTTTTAGCTCCCAACTTAAAGAGCTCCAAAGGGCGTACAAATGTTGCCGTGAAGCTAAGAGTCCAAGACACCTACTTGGATTGTGGAACCCTGCAGTACCTCGAGGACCCCAGATTTACAGGGTACCGAGTGGAATCTGAGATTGACACAGAATTGGAAGTAAAAATCCAAGTATGTTTGTTGGTTTGGTACTCTCTTCCTTTAATTTTTCTCTATGGGCTGCTCCCATCCCTGGGTTGGAAAGGTATGTGAGTTTCCATATGTGCTGTCTGAGTTCTTCATCTTCATCATGTTAATTGCAGAAAGAAAATGACAATTTCAACATCTCCAAAGACGACATTGGTATTACTCTCTTCCACGGGGAAAATAAACAGTTTAATTGCAGTATTGAAAACATCACCAGAAACCAGGATCTCACAACCATCCTTTGCAAGATTAAGAGCATCAAGAATGCAAACAGCATTGCTACCTCCTCTAAGAAAGTCCGTGTAAGTCACTGGGAAGCATTACTCGCTGTCTGTACCTGAGCCTTGACAATCCCCTTACGAACCTCCAGGTTGGGATGGAATCCTTCATACATCTTTAGATGTTTCGCTTTAAATAGAAGGCGATCAACAAAGCTGATACTGCAAGCCCAAGCATAATTCCAACCAGAATGGCAGGCAGCTCCATCCGTGTGCTTGTTTGACTGTCAAAGCATCGAGCCCACCATTGTGTATAATCCTAATGAGCCTTGATAGCTTTTGTTCTAGCTGTACATTCACACCGCAGCATCTGCACGCAGCATCTTCAGACCCGCTGATGACTGAGCCGTCACTCTTTCTCTAAATGCAGAGGTGACAAGTCTTAGTAGAAACCCAAAGCGCAAGCCTCTTTAGGCACAGGCAGGGGTGTCACCAGCCTCTGTTGGCGGCCCAGTAAGCTACAGTCCGCAAGTGGCTTCCTCCACTATGGGCACCCTGAGGGCCCTCTGAGAAGGGACACACACAGAGTGTTCTTTACTGTGTCCAATGTAAGAGGTGCTGCACAGTCTATTAAAAAATAAAGAAGAAGAAGAAGCTCTGTGAGACGGGGGGGCCATAGCTCAGTGGTAGAGTGCTTGCCCGTGGTCCAAAAGACTCCAAGTTTAATCTCCAGCATTACAAAATGAGAAAAGAACAAGCTTTTGCTTTGTAATAAAATAATAATAATAACAACAATAATGATGATGATGATGATGATAATTGGCTAAAAGACACAAAAGAACATATCATACTTGAAGGCAATAGTGAGTATGTACTCATGTCCCAGCTGTGTTGCTTAACAGCTGTGTGGCCTTAGATAAGGCATTTGACTTCCCTGGCCCTTGCCTTGTTTATCATTTTGGTAAAAGAGGTAGTAGCCGCTACAAAATGAGCAAAAAGCAAGCCTACACGTTGGCCTGCTAGTTGAAGGTGGTACATACTTACATCCTTCCGTCCACAGCACGCTCCCAATTGCCTGCCCTGGGATCCAAAACCCAGCAGAGCAGAAAGCAGGCAGGAGCAGCTGCCTTTCTGGAGATTCCCAGTGAAGACACGCAGTGAGGACCAATCTTTAGGGAGGACAATGAGTAGGGAGAGGGGAAATTAGAGCACCCCAAGATGTCTTTATATCTGATGGTGGGAAAGTATTCATAAAAGTGACATGAGCCTTAGGGAGGGGAAGAGGGGGGGCAGGAGGGGAAGGAAGGGGAAGAAGAGGGGAGGAGGAGGGGGGAGGAAGAGGAGGAAGTGGGGAAGAGGAGGAGGAGAAGGATGGGGAGGGGGAGGAGGAGGAAGGGGAGGGGAAGGATGGGAGGAGGAGGGGGAGGAGGAGGAGGAGGAGCAGACTGGACAGAGGCTTCCCTGTGCTTCAGACCTGCTGGCTAGATTTGATCCACATCCAGTGGGTCAACATGACTGGAGTAAGGCGCCCAGTTCTGAGGAGGTTAGAGAGTTCATGGGGAGGGCCAGAGATTATTAGCACCTTTTAGTCATTACCATGGGCTTGAGTTTTTATTCTGGGCAGCTGCTAGAGAGATAGTGAGTACAGAGATGGAGTGAACTGATGTCTTATAGGATAGAGACATTTGGTCCTTGCCCACACCCGGAGGCCCTGTCAACATCCATTTGAGAGATGACAGAATGAGGCTGGAGGCAGACTAACTTGAGCTCCTACAATGAGAGAAAAGCTGGACCACCAAGGTCTACCATCACTCCAGTCATTTTGTTTGGTGCCTCCTTAGGGCAGCCAGGGCTCCAGGGAATTGCATATGCCTCAACACTTGTGTGTGCAACAATGAAGATAGAAGGCGGATGTAGAGTTCCTTCTCTTTTCCAGCTTAGTTTCCTGGGGCAGGAGAGATGGCTCAGTGGTTAAGAGCACTGTCTGCTCTTCCAGAGGTCCTGAGTTCAATTCCCGGCAACCACATGGTGGCGCACAACCATCTATAATGTTGTGCCCTCTTCTGGCCTGCAGGTGTACATGCAGGCAGAGCATTGTATACATAATAAATAAATCTTGAAAGAGTCGAGTTTAGTTTCTATGTTTTGCTTAGCTCCCTGACCCCCTCACCCCGATAAGGCAGAAAATGAAAAAAGTCTCCAGGTATCATGCAATGGTCAGCCTTGCCAAACTGATTTTCACCAGAGAAAATGGCATTCAAAGGCTTCCGCCACCAGAAGCACCCTTGGGGGAGAGAAGGAAATGGAACTGCTCCTGTAGAGAAAGGCCAGGGGCCTTCTGCCTCTGTGTTAGCCCACCTCTGCACTGGTAAGGCTCAGGACAAAGAGGGCCAATATTTAAAGCCTACGGATCCAGTCCAGCACTCCTACAGATCCCAGCCACCCCGCAGCTTCTGTATCCTGGGGGAAGCTTACAGCACCTTGCCAGGACACTGCGCTTGCCTACGGTGCTTGGCTGCACTGGGTCTAACCCGGCCAATCTGTGCCATCAGGTCAAACTGGGAAACCTGGAACTGTATGTGGAGCAGGAGTCCGTTCCTTCCACGTGGTACTTTCTGATCGCCCTGCCCATCTTGCTGGCGGTTGTCATTGTTGGTAAGTCCCCTGTTTTCATTTTGTCTGAGAAATCACTTCCCTGAGGCTTCTCCGTGGCGGCCGGGCCGACCTTCAGCTTTGGGGAGCGGTTTGCTCCCGTTCAATATTAATGGGTGAAAGACCAGGTCACAATGTTGGGAAGAGAATAAAAGATTTTGCGTTGAGACCTTTCTAACAGGGTTTTAGGGTGCTCCATTAACAACAACAAAAAACCAAACCAAAACAAAAAGGCAGATTATGCAGTACTTTGGTGTTTGAGAACTATCCAGCTGGCGCCCCCAAATTCTTGGGATTGGTTTGAAAACACGTCCATTTAGGGACCCTCATGACTTGGTCGTCTCATTCTGCCTCCTCAGCCCACCAACATCACCTCCTCCCCACCCCAGGTCTTGTCTTTCCTGGGAGACTCAGGCTTTGCTAGTGTGTCTATGTTGTCCCCTCCAACATGCCATGTTTCCTGTGGACACGGAGGTGTCAATACTGACTACCACTGCATGAACCTGGCCTGTCAAGATGCTTCATTGAGTCCTATGGCATGCTTTGTGTTGTTGTTGTATTTGGTTTTCAAGACAAGGTTTCTCTGTGTATCCTTGACCATCCTGGACTCACTTTTGTAGACCAGGCTGGCCTCGAACTCACAGCGATCCACCTGCCTCTGCCTCCGGAGCACTGGGATTAAAGGCTTGTGCCACTACCCTCCCAGCCATTTAAATAACTCACATTTTAAGTTTGTGTTGAAAGTGTGAAAAGTCTAAATTACTGGACCCCAGTTTTTACCTAGCATCCATTGTTAGAGCTTTGCAACTACTATCCCTTAAAGACTGGGTGTGCACTTCCTGGGTTTTCACCATAGTCTCTACCACCTCCTAGGGGGTCTCCAGCCATCTCTGTATCGGGTGGCTGCGGCCATTTAGTTCATGACCTTTTTATTCCATTTCTTCTCCTTCCTTATCAACAGCACTTCCTGTTTGTTGATTAGGTAACTGCAGTGCCCTTCTGACATTGTAGGGGCATGGAGGCAGGGGCCAGTGCTTCCTCGTATCTCCTCCCTCCCTTGCTTAGTCATCTGTTTCCAAATTTGTTTTCCTTGTTATCACTGAGCATTGACTAAGATGTTGATGCATGGGCCAGTAAGAGATGAGCTAGGCCTTAGCCCTGCTGCTTTTCCTTGGGCAATTAACACTCCTGGGAGGGGCGATGGACCTGTGTGAGTTAACTGGCTTGGTGTCATGAATTTGCTTTTTGGAAGTCCTGTTTTCCCTTGTCAATGATTATTTCAGGTTTTTTTTTTTTTTTTTTTAATGCTTTCCCCAAGTTGTCTACCTCTGCCATGTATTTGCAATCTTAAATTTGGCTTGACATTTTAATAAAGTCCTGGGTGGCGTAGGCTTCGAGGGAGAAGAGATTGCTTGCGTAAATGCTGAGCTCCGATTTGAGTATTGACTGCTGTTAAACATGCTCTTGGCCTCGCCAGATAGTTCTGACCACTTTGTAACTTTCTGGAAATTTCTAGTCTCTTCTCGACTTTGTAGAGGTCATTATGTCCTTTAAGGTCATTTGTTTGAATTTGCAGAACCTCTCAAAACCATCCCACTCTGACTTATTCTAGGGAGGCATGTGTCACCAGCAGCTATGTGGTAAGCATACTTTAGCCATTCAGTCAAACCATTAGTGAAAACACTAGGCACACCTAGCCTAAGCCTGCCACCAACAAAGCCAGGAAAGCCACCCTGCTGTGTGGATGCAAGCAGCTCCCCTCACCTGCTGAGTCAGCGTTGCCCAATGTAGTTTCCTGGGGAGCCATGGTCCCACATGATACTCCTGGGGGAAGTAAGGGGGTTGTCTGGCTGAGTAAGTGTGTGAATCAGCTCTTTTGAAAATGCACAGTTCTGATTATACTGGGGTGCTGAAGATGGCTAGGAAGGAATTCTATGTAGCTGTGTTGAACAAACCATACTTGGTGGTAGCCATTCTTTTGTGTAATTGCTTTAAAAAGAAAATCAATCTCTCTCTCCCTCCCTCCCTCCCTCCCTCCCTCCCCTCTTCTCTCTCTCCCTCCCTCCCCCCTTTTCTCTCTCTCCCTCCCCCTTCTGTTTCTCTCTCTCTCTTTCTCTATCTCTATCTCTATCTCTCGACAACTTTGTAGTTCTGGTCCTCACCTTCCTATCTTGTCTGTACCCTGTATACACCAGAGTAGCTAGCCTTGGGGCTCCTGGGTAGTCTCCTGTCTCTGCCTCCCATCTTGCTGAGGGTGTGTCTGGCTTTCCACAGGTTCTCCGATCCTTGTATTTTCACTGCAAACATTTTCCCCAACCCCTTTTGTGTCACATCTGTTAAAAGGCAAGATCCGTCTGGAATATAGAGTTGGCAATTGTCAGTTCTTCGGGTCGATGTGATTTCTTGATTTACTGCTTGTAATCTTTTCTACATCACAGCTCTTACCATAAAGCAGGCAGGCACTGAGGTGCTGAGGGACTTGCTCAGGGTCACACAGAGGTAGTAAATGAAAGGACAGAGAAAGTGGGGATATAAACCCAGGATGCATTCACTGACTACCCAAATGGCTCGGTTCTGAGCAAGATGGTGCAGCCATGGAGGCCATCAGCTCTGGGGGCTCCCGATGACTTGCCTGTTAGATCACCCTTTTAAAAAGAGGCAAGTTAGCCTTCTGTAGCAAGGTTTCCTTCTGTGGCTCCTTTATGCATTTGCAGGGCTGCTTTATTTCTCCAGAGATGTTTAGAGATGTTGGGGGAAGAATGGAACAATATACATGGCCAGTGGCTGTAGGAAAACTTGGCTTGTTTCATGACGGTCCAGCCAACTGGGATCTCTGGTTACAAGCCAAGGTTATTTGATTTCGTTTTCACTTTAAGATGAGTGCTTTTCCCCCTCTCTGTTACATTTAACGCCTTCCTCTTTAGAATGACCTTTTTATGGAAATGTCCCTTTAATAAAATCTAGCTTTTGTTCTTCATTTTGGTTTTTGGTTTTTGTTGTTGTTGGGTTTTTTGTTTCTGTTTTTCTTTATTTTGTTTGTTTGGTTTTAGTTTTGGTTTTTGTTGGTTTGGTGGTGGTGGTGGTGGTGGTGTGTGTGTGTGTGTGTCTGTCTATCTGTCTGTCTGTCTGTCTCATTAGGAATGGAACCCAGGCCCTAGGACATACTAGGCCAGGTATCTGAAGCCAAGCCAGAACCCCTGCGCTAAAATAAAGTTCTTAGGTGCTATTTTCTATGCTTAATTCTCTCTTCATCTTTCTCCCTGTTTCTTGGCTTCACCCCACCCCCCACTCGCCCCGGTTTCCTTTCCGTGTTTCCATGCCAACCTGACATGGCACCTCTGTCTCCTTAGTGGCTGTGGTGGTGACCAGGCACAAGTCGAAGGAGCTGAGTCGAAAGCAGAGCCAACAGCTGGAGCTGCTGGAGAGCGAACTCCGGAAAGAGATACGTGATGGTAGGCTCTGAGAAAAACAAGCCCACTTCACTTTAATTTTAATTCTTGCCCTTACACGGAGAACTGTTTGTATAATAGATGATAAACCGAACAGCAGTGTCTGGGCCTGGCATTGTGTTTTCTTTCAGCTCTTCTCTGCAGCCAACCAAGTAATTATCTATTGTTTCTTCTTTAGTGAAAACTAAGGTCATAGTCTGTGTTAGACAAAACAGCAGAAGATCTTCTCCATTGTTTGTGGAGTTAAAATCTTGCTCTTGGGGTTCTGTGTTGCAGGCTTTGCCGAGCTTCAGATGGATAAGTTGGATGTGGTTGATAGTTTCGGAACTGTACCCTTCCTTGACTACAAACATTTTGCCCTGAGAACTTTCTTCCCTGAGGTAAAGAACATTGATCATCATCCTCAGGTTGAGCCTTGAATAATAATGCAAGCTCTTGCCTTACGTTCAAGCCGAGCAGGGAAGAGGGTAATTCTTAATTGCATTGATTAGGGTTGAGAGCAGCAACAGGCTACTGGCAACTACTCTTTGCCGGGTAACAAGTAGAAGTTTAGAATGATGCTTTTTGCTTGATGTATTTATTTATTTATTTATTTTTTACTACCCGCTTCGAACTGAATCTGTTAGCCGGGAAGTGAGCTAATTCATTTAAAAATCAATAAATTGTGGGCTCGCCAATTTGTTGTGTTTATCTGCCTGACTTGCACCGCTGCTCCTAGATTACTCACTATTATTTCTCAATTGGAAACGACCAGCAGGACCAGCCGAAAGGGAAGAAAAGTGGACATGCAGGGAGGTGGAGTCGGTGGCAGGTGTTTTTTTTAGCCACGTAGAGGTTTTAATGGTCTCTTCTTCAGCAGTTTTTCTTTAGTGGATTTTTTTTTTTTTTTTTTTTTTGGTTTGTAGCTTCCTTGTTTAATAGATACAGGTATATGAAATGAATTGTTGTTTTAGTTGTTCTAGAGTGTACAGAGAGCCCTTTGCGTTGGGAGGGGACTGTCTCACCTCTGTTCTGACACCTCCTTTTCCTCACTTGCTCTGTCCTCTTCGTTCACCACGCCAAGCCTTTGTCAAGCCACTTGCTCATTGTGTCCCATCACTCCCATGTCCTACTAGCCTCAGCTCCGCCATACTGCTCCGGTGGCCCCAGAAAGACACTCTCCCCAACCCACCCCAACTGTGGAACACATCGATCCCAGTGACCGTACTTAGATCTGGGCCTGACACCAAAGTCAGAAATCTCTTCTCAAGCCGAGGAAGGGGTTCGAATCGTCTTGCTAGCAACTTCTTGGCTCTGTTTGGCCAGAAGCCTAGGATACAGGGGCACGTATGGAGAGCGGTCTTTAGTTTCTCTACGATCCTAGCAGCGGACACTATGACATACAAGGCACTGTCAGGAGTGTAGGATGCTGCCACAAGATACCTGTCATATTTGGGGAGCTAAGCCTTAGTGTTATAAATCAAGAAGGCTACAAACAACAAACCAGCTTAAAAACAACAACAACAAAACAACAACAACAACAAAAAAACTTATCCTGGTATCCAAGAATACCAGGCACCAAGACTTGCTGTCTGCTGCTGCATCCATTTGCTGTGCCCGGGGAAGGGAGGGAAATTCATGTCCCTGAGTCAGGGTGATGCTCAGGGCCTCTGAGAAGCTTACATCACGAGTCCTAGTTCCCAGCTCTCTGAGATTTCCCCCATTAAGAATTTAAAAGCAATAAAATAACAGAGGTTTCCAGAGTCAAGAGGAATACTGTGTGGGCTTTTACAGTTAATGATTGCCCTTGAGTGCTGAATAGCATAATCTGTGGCCTGAAAAAGAAATTCTCCTGTCTTCTCGAGTCGCTAATCAAGGACAGCGCGGAGTGATGAGTGTCAAGGTACACTGTTGCAAGCTGAGTGTGTCTCAAACAGAAAGAAAATTCTGGAATAATGCATCATTATTTTAGGGCAACAGAAAAATAGTCTCCAGGAGCCAAACTGATTTAACTCAAGGGTCAGTGTGGTATTGAAAAGCAAATGGGAGGTCACAAGGGCCAGAAGTCAGAGGAGTTTGTAAGAGAGAGGACCCAAGTAGAAACTAGCAGGGATGGATGTTTTTTGCTTTTTGTTTTTCTTCAGAGCTCTGTGAAGGAAACGTAAGTCAAAACTGAGCTTATAGTAAGAAAGAGAAAGGAAGGGAAAGGCAGCACCCCAAGACCAGGCTGCTTGCCACCCACAGCAGATGTGGCCGAGTGCTAATTGGGCACTAATTGTTGATTGAGCCAAATCCTTGGGCCTGGAGCCTGGGTGCTCCAGAGAGGGCTTGACTGTCAGTTCCTCCAAGACAGCGAAGAACAAGGCAGCATGGGCATGGTTGCTCCCGCTTCACTGACCTGCCTACCTGCTGGCTTTATGTTTTAAAAGTTTCATCTTCATGACAGCAGTGG
This sequence comes from Acomys russatus, assembly GCF_903995435.1. NCBI lineage: Eukaryota > Metazoa > Chordata > Mammalia > Rodentia > Muridae > Acomys > Acomys russatus. The sequence goes on along the minus strand of NC_067167.1, from coordinate 17,810,895 downwards.
TTCTCAACCTTCCTGATGCTGCAGGTCCTCAGGTTGTGCTGACCCCCCCCCCAACCATAAAATTATTATTTTTTATTTATTTCTTTTTATTATTTGTACAGTATTCTGTCTGCATGTACTCCTGCACACCAGAAAGGGGCACCAGATCTCATTATAGATGGTTGTGAGCCACCGTGTGGTTGCTGGGAATTGAACTCAGGATCTCTGGAAGAACAGACAGTGCTCTTAACCTTTGAGCCACCTCTCCAGACCCCATAAAATTATTTTTTGTTGCTACTTCACAACTGCAATTCTGCTTCTGTTATGAATTGTAATGTAAACTCCTGATATGCAGGACAGTGATATGTGACCACTGTGAAAGGGTCATGTGACCCCTGCAAAAAGGATCATTAGGCCCGCCCCTGCCCCCACCGGGTTGAGAACTGCTGCATTAGGTGGACTTATTATTGTTTGGGACAGGGCCACAGATAGTACAGGCTGGCCTCAAGTTCCCAGTGTCACAAAGAATGACCCTGAACTTCTGGTCCTCCTGTGGCTAGACTAGTTTCTGTTGTTTTCTGAAAATAGAAGACATGGGGTAAAGAATATATCTAATTTCTTGGAGGAATGAAATTTGAATGAAAAGAGGAAAGAGCCTTGAGCCAGGGAGCCAGGGTACCACTTCCCAACAGAAGGCCAAGAATGAATTGTTGGCCACAAGGTGGCTCAGAAGGTAAAGGTGCTTGCCAGCAACTCTGACAGTAAGAGTTCAATCCCCAGGACCCACATGGAAGGAGAGAACGCTTAAGAGTTGCCCCCCCTCCCTCCCTTCCTCCTCTTCCCTTCCTGCTCTGTCTGTCTGTCTGTCTCTCTCTCTCTTTCTCCTCCCCCCCCCCACACATACACACACAGTGGCATGCCCCCTCTCTCCCCTATAAGTAAATCTAATTACAAAAAGCTGTTTAAACTGGAAATTTGCATGAGGTTGGTTCCCTAGAAAAGTATTATGGAGTAGACCAAAATAATTTGAGGTTGTCTGCTTTGGCTAACACATTTGAAAGTATGAAACGAGGTTCTCTGCAGGAAAAATTTACCCAATAAGACACAAGTTTTACCCAGAGTTTCAATGAGAGAGAGAGATACAGAGAGAGAGAGAGAGACAGACAGACAGACAGACATAGATATGCATGTTTGAATGTATGGTTTTACATTATAATCTTGAGTTGGGTATGTTTGTAGTTGAGTACATGTTTGTAATCTCAGACTTTGGGAAATGGGGGCCAGAGAATTGCTGCAAATTTGGGGCCAGCCTGGCCTATAATGTGAGACCCTGTCCCAAAACACCAAAAAGAAATAAATAGAATAAAATAAAATACGATTCTTAACTTCAATAGGATTTGTGAGGCATTCAAAAAGCAACCTCAAAATGTAAAAGTTTGTGTTTAGGAACCACACAGCATAGTATGCAAGACTTTTTTTTAAAATTAGGGATAAAAACTTCAGTCACAGTGGACAGGCTGTGTGCTCTGTGCTCACTCATTTCGAGCTCACATGAGGTAGGAGCCGTTGCGGCCTCCATTTCACAGATGAGGGAAGTCGGTCACAGAGGTTAAATAACCTGTCCACAGACACGTGACCAGCATGTGATAAGTCCCAGCTGGTCCCCAGGTAGTTTGGCTCCAGATTCCCACACTTGTACAACGCACATTCTTCCTGTTTCTTGAGGATGCCATCTATTGGGACAGTAGATATTACTTACCTAAGAATGTCATTGCTGTCTGGGCCTCATCCTGAGGGGTCAGTTGATTGACAAGGGCTCTGACCTTCCCATACTCTCCCACCACCAGTTCTTTAGCTTTTATGTCAGTTCTTTTAAAAACGCAATATAATCCACCAAAAAAAAAAAAAAAAAAAAAAAAAAAAGAAGAAGAAGCTCATATACACTGATGACTGTTCTTAGAGGCTTCCAGAGGCCACTGGTGTTTCTTGAGAGCGTAATAGTTATTTATTGTGTCTTGGAGGCGATGCAGTGAGCCCAAGCCCAAGGGCTCTTCAGATTAGCAAATAGCACCGTGGCTTTATTAAAACGGACTTGGGTATTATAGCAGAAACACACTATTCATTTCCTTTGGACGTTCTGAATAATAAAAGTCTCCTCTTCTCCTCAGTCAGGTGGCTTCACGCACATCTTCACCGAAGATATGCACGTAAGTCTCTGCGTTTTCATTTTCAGCTCGGTGACTGTCTGACTTTCAGTGTTACCCTCGTCATTGTCGCCACCGTTACTACTACTTTGAATTTTTATTGTGGGTATTTTGGGTCCAGGGTTCAATATTAAATAACTCATTGTCTTGGAAAACCCTTTGTGGATCTACTACTCTCTGACTTGCAGCTTATATAGGGCGCACGGTATCTCCTGTGCTACACTGTTATTATGTTGTTTGTTTTTCCAGAACAGAGACGCCAATGACAAAAATGAGCGTCTCACAGCCTTGGATGCCCTGATATGTAATAAAAGCTTCCTAGTTACTGTTATCCATACCCTTGAAAAGCAGAAGAACTTCTCCGTAAAGGACAGGTACATGCTACCTCTTTTTATATCTTGATAAGCGCCTAAGAAGACATTAACACCTAAGCACCCACCAGGTACGATGGTGCACGCCTTTAATCTCAGCATCCCAGAGGCAGAGGCAGAGGCAAATAGATAGATCTCTGTGAGGTTTTGAGACCGGCTTGGTCTACATAACAAATTATAGACCAGCCCAGGGTTCCGTGATGAGATCCTGTCTCTGAAACAAATAAAAACTCCGGGCTACTTATCTTACTACCATTGCTTTCTTTTTTTTGACGGGCTGGTTATTGAACTTGGGGCCCGTTCGAAGGCTCAACAAGCGCTTCCCACTGAGCTACGTACAGCTGTAGCCCTCAAGCTCTCGGTTCCCAAGCCTGAAACACAGCCTGCACTTTCCCAGTGCTGTGGACAACAGGCTGTTTCTGGAGCCATGCTGCCCACAACTCAGATCACACCAACCCAGCCCCAGTTCTGTCTTGAAGGCACACATGCACACAGTCACCCCGAAAAACCCCTGAAAAACAAAACAAAACAAAACAAAACCCAATGCCACAAAAGAAAAAAAGAAAATTCTTAACAACAACAACAACAAAAAGCAGAAGTGTTATTTTTAATTTTAAAATCACCCGAAATTTTTGGGAAGGAGACTCACTTCTTGTTGCTGAAAACATAGGGAATGCCCTCAAGTTGATATTGATGTGTGGTTGGTTGGTTTGTTTATTGTTTCGTGCGCCCATCAGGCTGGCCTAAAACTCACAATGTAGCTGGGGTGATTTTGAATCGCTTATCCGCTTGCCTCTACCTCCCTAGCGCTGAGGCCACGCCCTTCTAGGGATCAAAACCAGGGCTTCCTGCACTGGGAAGCAGGTTAGCAACTGAGCTAACTGGGTGCTTTAAGCCTGGGGTATAATTTTATGACACAAGGACAGACTCCGTTGGAACCTAAACAACACACACACAAACAAAAAAACGGGTCTTCAGAAGACAGCTGCCCCACCCCTGCCTGCCACCTCACCCCCATCCCATCGTCAGCAAGATCCCAAGGAAACCAGTCATGTCCAGCTGAGATGCTCTGTTTTTAAACAGGTGTCTGTTTGCCTCCTTCCTAACCATCGCTCTGCAAACCAAACTGGGCTATTTGACCAGCATCCTGGAGGTGCTGACTAGGGACCTGATGGAGCAGTGTAGCAATATGCAACCCAAGCTCATGCTGAGGCGCACAGAGTCTGTGGTGGAGAAACTCCTTACAAACTGGATGTCCGTCTGCCTCTCTGGTTTCCTCCGGGTAAGTGTCACTACGGGGCTCTGCAGTGTCAGAGGTAAGACAATAGGCGGTTATTTTTAGCACATTTCGCTCTGCTGTCTTTGTGGAGCGAAAGTCCAGAAGGCTCTGTGGTGTCAGCATTTAACTGAATTTGATCTTGGGCCTTCCAGACTGAATGGGAAAACAAAAAGATTGTGTGTGGAGGGAGGGGGGGTTGGGTCGGTTGGTTGTTTTTGCTCTTAGTAGCCCCTGTATGTGGAATTCCTTCAGGACTGATTCCCTCAGGTAAGACTTTTTATATGTGAGCGCAATCGGCTCACCTTTGGCATGAAGTAACACTCCTGGTCCTGCTGGCCCATTCAGGAAAATGTTCTGAGACCAGAGGATATTTCAAACGCTGATGAACACAAACTGTTCTAAGGCATGTTGGAAATCTTCATTTCTCATCAGTGTTCCGACGGCTAACGGCGGTCCCTTCTTCCCAGGCATTCAGCATTAAAACAAATCCCCACGAGCCTTCTTCTGTCCTCAGACCTCATTTTCCTGAAGTGCCTATGGAATATGGTTGGATTTAATTGAATCTTAAAAATCTTTCGAAATGGCAACCTTTCTATGGTTTCCATGGCTAGCGCGGTGGGCCTCGGAGCCCAGCACTGGATCTGGAGTTCAGGCAGCCCCATCCTCACTTGGCAGTGTTACCTGTGGAGTTGACAAGAGATGAATATTGTTGGGCTTTTTTAAGGCACACATGAGAGAGAGCGCGTGCTGTTGCTCAGCGCTGAATAAGAACCCCATAAATATCAGCTATTATTATGAAATATTAAAATGAAAATAAGGGTGTTTCTGTTGAACTCGGTCTTTGTTTGGCTCTCTGAGGTCCTGGTGTGGAAGGCTCTTATCCATCTTTAATTTTACCAGCCATCCAGATTCCAGCAAAACGGCATAATTGTGTATTTGTAGCTAGTTTCAAAATCTAATTAAACTCTAAATAAGATGCACTGTTATGCCACAGGTTTTAACCAGGCTGCTTAAGTTGAGATCCACAAACAGCACTTTAAATTAGACTGTGCCTGGTTTAATGTTTAATGCAATCTTACCAGTAGATGCACATTTAAAAAAAAATTTTTTTTTTTAACTGACTTTCCCCACTCCCAAGGCAATGGCCGTTTATTAAGATTAATGAAATCTGCCCTCTTTTCTGTTTATTTGGTATACATCATCTGCTCTGGGGAGGTGTCAAATGGTTATTTCTGGGGTGAGCTGCTTTGGCGTCTCACTGTGATTAGGTGGGCCTCAGCTGTTGCTGAACACAGGTGGCAGACCCTCTCATTCCCCAGGCTCCTGCGTCTTAGTCCTCAGCTTATCCTTCTAAGTCAAAGCCCTGGGATACTGTCCAGCGATCTCTTCTCTAAAAAAACACCCTTGGGGAAATCCCTGTACCTAAGGTATACAACCCTATGAGAAAGCAGAGAGCAAGCACTGCCCTGAGGTTTTATTGAAAAACGGCAAGCTTGCCTGCTATCTGCAGCCATTCCACAGCTCCCAGAGCCCACCCAGCTGCCTGAATCCCCGGGGGCCAGCGTGGTCACCGTGAATGTTGTTTTGCTGTTTTGCCTGTCACTGGTTTGGTTTGGTTTCCACCCACTGGTGAGGCCGCTGCTTTGAGGTCCACATCCAGTTCCTCGCACGGAGCTCTCAGGAGCAGCTCTTGGGCATCAAAGGGGTAAAGTGTTCAGAAAAATTTGGGCTCCAAGCCTGAGCAGCCCCCTTGAGCAAAGCATTCTGGGTCAAGATTTCTTCTCTGTGCTGATTCAAGAGTGTGTAGGGAGGGGGGAGGGGGAGGGGGCACGGTGCCCAGAAGGAAGTGGCATTCAGCCAGTCCTGGGCAAGACTTTCACCTTTCAGTGAAAGAATTCCTTTTAAAGGCGGGGGAGGCTACTCTTGCCCTGCTCATAGATGCTGAGCAGGCAGCATCCTTCTGGTAATAGCCCCCTTCTGGACCCCAAGGCCTGGTGAGGGCAGTGATGACGATTGACATCTGTTAAGGGCTGCTTTCTGCCATACATGTCAGATTATTGGATCTCATTTAACCGTCTTGATGGGCCAGAGAAATAAGCATCTTTATGGCCCTTTTGCGTGTGGCGCAACCAGGGTAGACACAGTAGATGAGATTCCGTCGGTCCAAGGGTGGCGAGGATGGTACCAGCCTCTGAAGGAGCTTTGTGAGCTGATAGTCAGCTCTGCTCCGCCACCCAAAGAGAGAAGGCATGTCCCCGACAGATGAAACATCCAAAACCTTGTGTTAGTTGATGACAGAGAAATCTCGTGGCCCTGCGGTTCCCTAGGCTGGTCACACATCAGAGTGTCTTTGGGAAGGTTGCCAATCTTCCTCGGCTACTGATATCTAGGTTGGGTAGGTGTCTGCCGCACGGTGGTGGGCAGACAGCAGGCAGTTAATTTTTTAAGGAGAGCCTCAAACAACACTGAGGGTGACTAGCTGGGTTCCAACTGTGAGCTTGAGGGGCAGTGCGAAGACAGATATAATCATCTCAATTTTGAGAATTCTGGAAAATCCTGACTAGAGAGCCCTTGAGTCGGCTGCTGTTCCCCCTGCCTAGCCCAGGGGGTCCTGGCTGGCCAACCAGTATGGCCAATCCAGTCCCCACACAAGGTCCCCTTGGTGTATCTCTGGCATGTACAAGAAGAAAGAAGTACGCCTCTTAGGTTTGTGGTTGGGACATTACCTAAGGGGGTGGAGGGAAAGCAGATAGTGGTGAGATTACGAACCATGAAATAGAGGAAGTTTCTTATGAGAACGAAATGTGAGGTACTGGTCCTCTGCTCCTCCTTGGAAACTTCTGAGGGTTCCCCACTCTGTCCTGCATAGAGAAGCAGGGAGGGACCAAGAGAGGTAGAGGGTGGCTGGAGGGACAAGAGGAAAGCCCAGGCCTGGGAAAGGAGCTGTGCTTGCAGGAAGTAGAAAGAAAGAGATGTGGGTGAGGGTGGGAGGCCTCCCAAAGAGTTGTGGGTAATCCTCCTGCTCACGCGGAAACCAGGCAGAGAGGAGCCAGAAGAATCCTCCTCTGAAAGCTGAGTCAGTCAGCTGGGCAGAAGAACTCCAATTGGAGCCTCGTAGCTGCTTCTCTCTCTCTCTCTTTTTAAAAATTTATTTTATTAATTTATTCATCTTACATCTCAATTGTTATCCCATCCCTTGTATCCTCCCATTCCTCCTTCCCTCCCTCTTTCCCCCTACTTCCCTCCCCTGTGACTGTGACTCAGGGGGGACCTCCTCCCCCTGTATATGCTCATAGGGTATCAAGTCTCTTCTTGGTATCATAGCTGCTTTTCGTCAGCACAGCCCTTCCTCCTCTACCTAGAGGTCTAATGCTCATGGATCCTGGCAACCTCATTATTTAGGGGGAACCAAACCTTACCCAGGGCTGTATGCCTCAGGCAGATGCATTGAAGCAGAACACAGCCTGTACCTGAACTACTACCCAGTGTCCTTTTGAACATAGTGGCTTCAAATCTGGGGGCCACCAGCCCCAAATTCAGTTGACCCTGTTCAACTAGAGAGGGTTGGAAACTGGAGCCCTGGGGCCAGCCTTAGGGGTTCAGGGACAGGAATCCTGCCCATCTGACCAGGGCAGCTGCACAAGAGGGGTGTCTGAATGGTAAGGGGCTGACACATGGGGAGGGCACAGGCTACAAACAGCTGAAGCGGAGGCCACGTCCCTCACGAAAAGCTGTTCACCATGACAGGCCACCCTCCCCAGCAACCGTTTAAAACTTTCGTGCGTTAGTCTCCGTTGTCACGATGAACCGTGAAGTACTTTATTCAATGCCACTTATTTTTGGCTTACAATGAAACAGGAATATAAGCAGGGTTGTTTCTTCACCCCCTGGAACTGTTCTTAAGCACCTGCCTACTGATGTGCAGCAGTCAGCCAGACAGGAAGTTCAACATGAAACGAGAGGGTTATACTGGATGCCTCCCATGCTGTTGGGGGGTGGGGGGAGCAGGGCCGTAAGCATGTGCCTGGTGTGCGTGAAGTAGTTTCCTGGGTTGGCATGATCTGTATCCTCTGGGGCGTTGCAACGTTGACTATTTGGAAAATACTGCCACCTGTCACTCATGGTACTGCCGTGGGCTTCACAGGAAGCTGACTGTTGCTCTTGTTATCTTTCCCAAGGAGACTGTTGGGGAGCCGTTCTATTTGCTGGTGACGACTCTGAACCAGAAAATAAACAAGGGTCCTGTAGACGTGATTACTTCCAAGGCTCTATACACCCTTAACGAAGACTGGCTGCTGTGGCAGGTGCCCGAATTCAACACTGTGGTAAGTTTGCCTAAATCATTTCATCCAGATGCAGAGGGCAGGGGGAAGTGGGCGCGGGGGTTGGGGGGGGCAGTGGTCACTAAAACTGAACCGATGTCCTTCTGACTGTGGGAGGCCTCATGCATCTACTTAATTAAGAGCGGTAGTTGATAAAATATCAACACGTGTTCATATAATAGATTTTAATTACTTGGATTGGGGAAGGAAGCATTATGATTATGCCTGGGGTACTCATCAATTTCTGAAGATTTTAATATCAGCATTGCTTATAGCTCTTAGCATCGTCAAAGGAAATGCAAAGTGCTCCCTATTCAGCTCTTATAATTGCAATCAGGATTTCTCAAATGGCTCTGCTTGGGGGAGACAATGTGTGAAGATATATTTCAACCAAATTGAGGCCGCTCTTATTTTAGAACGATAACACAAGACAAATTTCACTGTGTTCCCCCATGCAACATGACGCCTTACTTTATTTCCATGGGTTAGTTACAAATGTTTGGTGTCACGCACTTAATGTCCTGTGATCTCATAGATATTTTTAGGGGAATGCTGAAGATCACTTGGGGAAGGAGAGCGGACTAGGCTGCCTGAGAGTTCCAAATACTGGAGAATCTTCCGTTTAACCCATTCCTGCGGCACCCACTCTCAACTCTCCCCGCAAAAAGCCCACACTTCCAGGGCCTTTTGGGAATCTTGTGGCAGAAGTCCTGTCTGGAAAATATCTCCTGTATGGCTCAGGAGCTCTCTAAGCTTTTATCATAGACTTGGGGTGGGAGGGGGGAAAGGTTTCTGTTGCTTTGATTTGATTTTTAGCTGTATGGAGACTCTAGGCTTCTTTGCCATCTCATTAGTGGAGAGGGAAGAAAGAGATTCCAGCGGGATTCAGGAATTGCTCGCTGAAGAGCTAAGGTTCCTGTGGCTTTGCTCCGGGTGGCATGTCCTGTGGTGTCATTCTAGAAGAATCCATTCCCTAATTGAAGAAGGCACCACTCTGCTGTGGGCCATATTATGGTTATGCCATGTCTATGGGTGCGGAGGGGCCAGTAGATCAGCTGTTTCCAGTTTCCCTCAAGCTATATGTAACATCCTCATTAAAGATGGCTGTGCACTCACTGGGCAGTCATTCAAGAGGCAGGGAGCTGTGCTGAGGGCGAACATTTCCCAGCGTTCTGGCTTCTGTGGACAGCTGTCAGCATCTGGGAGCGCAGTGCAGTGACTCCCAAGCACGCATCAGTGTTGCCCAGACTGTGTTGGACACTAGCTGTTAGGAAATCCTAGATTTGAGTCTGGGGTGTGGCTTAGGATTTGCATTTTTTTTTTAAATGTACTTTTTAAAAAGTCTGTTTATTTTTGTTCGAGGTACATGAGTGTCTGCCTGCACATGTCAATAGTTGCCATGTGGGTGCTGGGAACTGAACCTAGTTCCTTGCAAGAGAAGCCAGGGCTCTTAATCACTGAGTCATTTCTCCAGGCCAAAGATCTACTTGATTTTTAATTATGTGTGTGTGTGTGTGTGTGTGTGTGTGTGTGTGTGTGTGTGTGTGTGTGATATCTAGGTATGGGCACATTAGTGTAGAGATCAGAGACTCCAGAGAAGGAGTTCCAGGCGGTTGCAAGCAACCCGACAAGAGTTCTGGAAACTGAGCTTGGGTCCCCTACAAGAGCAGTACATGCCTCCAAGCCCTTCAGCCTTAGGATTTGCCTGTTTTCTATGCTCCTCCTCAGGTGCTGCTTAAGCAGTACTGACATCGGAGTTAAGAGCCTGGGCTCTGTAGCCAGGCAGACTTGAACCCTGCCTCTGCCACTGTCTTGCTGTGTGCGACTAAGCAAGTCTCTCCACTTGCTGTGCCTCTTGAGTCTCCCCCATGTATGAAATAAGCATGTTGTCCTGCCCCACCTCCTGGAGGTGTCATAAGAGTAAACAACACGCAGGCACATGCATGCAGACCCATGTAAGCCCACACATGCGCTTGCATCTGGGTGTGCACAGACAGACACATGCATACACAAAGAAGAGCTGTACCCTCCCTGAGAGATGACAATAGTCACACGGGGACTACCCCCCTCGCATTCCCCCCTCCCCCCTCGCATCCCCCCTCCCCCCTCACACACACCCCCATTTACTCTCTTGCCTCCTTCCTCACCCTGTGGTCTTTCTTGCTGCTTGTCCATCAAGCCCAAAGCAGCACATGGACCCTCAGTGGTGGTAGAGAAAGTCCAGCACCGTGCCCATGGCCTTTCAGAACTATAAACTTAACCAACCTCTTCCCTCTAGAAATCACCCAGCTTCTCGTGAGGCAGGTGTTTTGTTCTAAAAACAGAAAACAGCCCAAACAGGGTCCCCAAAGAGAAATGTTGACAAGTGAACATAGGTTTGGGGGGATCCAACAATATTTCTTTTCATGAAACACATTGCATCAGAACGGGGGGGTCGGGGGGGGGGAGAAGTGAGGGAGGTGGACTCGGGGAGGAAGGGAAGAGAAGTCAGCTGCCTGAAAAAAAAAACTTTGGAGGTTGTAGTCTTTTCTTGGCGCTTTACATCTGAGCACTTTCTTTCCCTTTCATTTGAGAATGTTATTTATTTCACAGTCAATTAAGACCATGTGTTTCTGATTTGTTAGTGCTCAACTCATCGTCAAAATGTTACTTGATGTTGAAGAAATTCATGTCGACTCTTGAATTTTTCCCCTTTTATAGCCTCCGGGGGGAAGTGCAATGGAAAATTAAATCTGTGCACTGTCCTTCTCGGATTCCTCTGCCGTGGATAGAGTGGAGACTGGCAGAGAGGTGGGCCCTAGCTCCTAGGGCCTTTGCCTTTAAGGATGATTTTTTTTTAAAATGCCTTTTGTTGGACCTGCTCCAGCCTCCCTTTCATGGTGGCTGATTATACTAGAAGCTAGAAAGAAGGCACATGATCCAGTCCAAGCTTGTGTGACAAAAATGTTACCAGAAGGTCAATATAAAAAATTTAAGCTTTTTCATTTCCTTTCATATGAGTTCTCTCAGCCTGAACCATCCTGTTTCGAAGCCCCTTCCTCCCCTTTCCTCTCACTTCCCTCCCTCCTCCCCCTCCCAGGCTCTGCACTCCTGGTGATTTTCAAAGCCTTGCTTTGCTAAATTTGCCTGCGGTGGTTTATGTAATTGGAAAACCAAGGTGTGGTGAACAAACTGGAGTGTGTGTGTGTGTGTGTGTGTGTGTGTGTGTGTGTGTGTGTGTGTGTGAGTTCTATCAAGGAAGATCAGAAAGCTCTAGAACGGGTTCAGGAGCAGCTGGAAACAGCAGAATCTGGTGCCATGGCAGGGCCCTGTTTGAGAAGAAGCCCTCTTGGATGCGTGCTCAGAAACAGCACCTCACACAACAAACTATGAGTTAGGTTTCACACCTCCTAGGTTAGGATGTTTTCTCTCTGAGGTGTGGGGTGTTTTCTAGAGCATAAAGATGCGCTGCCAGTTTCTTGTATTTGAAATCATTGTACTAACAAGTCTTTCTGGGAAGTTGGGTTCTGTTCATCACATCTGGAGAAGGCAATGCCTCTGACTGGCCTCAGTCTAAGCAAAGCCCTTCACACCCCTGTGGCTTTAGTATGTGGTGCCCCAGGTTGTCATCTGGCAAGTCAAATGGCCCCAGCTGTAGTCACTCTCTGATACTTCAGGGGGAGGGCTGGTCTCCACACAACAGCTTAGACTTCCTTTAAAGCAAGGTAGTTCGGGGGGGGGGGGGGGCGGGCGCGATGGCCCTAAAGGTAAAGTGCTTGGTTGTACAACATCAAGACCTGAGTTCGAATCTCTAATACCCAACTTAAAATTAGCCACCGTGGCACACCTGCAACCCCAGTGCTAGGGACGCAGACTTTCCTACAAGCTTGAGCCTCTGTGAAAGATACTGTCTAAAAAAAAAAAAATAAGGTGGATAATTGATTCAGAAGGATTTCATGCTGGCAAGATGGCTCAGCAGGTAGAGCTGCTTGCTGCCAAGCTTGGCAACCTGAGTTCAATCCTTGGGACCCACACATGGAAGAAGAGGGCTTATCACTGCAAGTCAGCCTCCGCCCTTCACATGCACACATAAATTAATAAATAAAGGTGATTTAAGTTCAAAGTCATCTACAGTGACATAGTAAGTTCTAGGCCAGTAGGTTACATGAATTCCTGGTTGACAGAAAAACAGAAGAGAGAGATGATCACTAATCTCTGTCCTCCACACACACCACACATACCACTCAAGAGTTCAGAGTTGACAGCTAGACATGGAATAAAACCTATTGGTCCCCTGTTTTCCCACAGCAAAATTGAAAGCTTGTTACTGGTGTGTCTGGCCCTCACCCACCCTCCTGTATTTCAGGAGCATTGTCGTAGAGCAGAGGGGTTTCAGTTCCAGGAAAGTGTACCACATGGGAGAGGGGACATTCGCCTCCGTTTCAAGAGGAGATGAGAAAAACCAATAACTCGTAACAGGCGTGCTGAATTAGCAGGCGAAGTTTGACTTGTAATCAAAGTTAAGCGAGAAATGGTTTTTTGAACTCTTAAACCCAGGAAATGAGCTTGCCGATCTGCTGCATCAGAGAGATAGCATCTTGGCACCCTGGGAAACAGTGTTCCGACAAACACATTATTACACTCATTCCCATATCTGTACGAAGAAAGTCTTTAAGATTATTAGAAATTCTTGACAAAGCCCGGGGACATGCCTTCAGAAACATTAATGCTCCTGTTGTAATTTGTGCAAGGTTTATGCCAGTGTGCCACGTCAGCCGCCTCCCCAGCGGTTACCGTTTGGGCACAGGCACATCTAACATAACGTTCCATACCTGGCACAACACTGGCTGTCCCCAGCGGGAGTTTCCGTGTGCTCTGCTTACCTCTCTCAAACCCCTTCGGTTCCATTTAGCTTGTCCTTGCAGAAGATCCATTATCCCCGTAATTAAACAACCCACTGTCCCGATTAAGTCCTTCCCTGTTACTTCAATTACATCCCATTGTTCATTAAGTCCTGATGTTTGCACTTCAGCAATCTTGTTTTTAATACTCCTAGCATTTGTGGAGAAACAGTGAAGTTAATTAACAATTCTTAAGCTCTTCCCCCCCCCCCCCTTTCTACCATCGTGCAAATCATCCATCCCATTATGACTTGAGACAATACTTAAACCATTGCTAGCGTCATAGTTAGCTTCCTGATCAAAGAGTGAAACCATTTTCTATAATCGTGTTAGGTAAGTCATTCCCTGGTGGATGGCAAGCTGTGGAAAGTGAAAAATTAACTTTAAACGAGCGCTTTCAATATCTTTCCTCTTCATGGTCTTTCTCTCTTCATGCCTATAATCTTGGAGTTGGAAAAAATAATCTGGTTATCTCGGTACAAAAGTATTTAATTTTCTTCTCTGTGGTTCAAATTAATTATTCTTTCATTATTTATACCTTTTACGAAACAGTGGCTTTGGCTACAGCCATACCACTCTAAACATATTCCATCTCATCTGATCTCGGAAGCTAAGCAGAGGTGGGCCTGGTGAATGAGAGAGTGGTATCACAAATTACGGTGGAAAAATGAATAATTGTCTAGCTTTGTCTTTTTGGCATTGCCACTTTCCCCTAGAAGATAAGTGTTACATTTTGCAGGAATCATCAGTTAACAGCCTGGGGCCAAATGATGACCTTTGCCTATTTTTATGAATAAAACTTTATTGGAACACAGCTCCATGTGTTCATTTCCCTATTATGTATAGTTTGTTCTCTGCTGCAATGGCAGTGTTAACTGGTTGCGCCAGAGACCATATGAGCCTCAAAGCCTTAAATATTTTCTACCTGATCTTCTACAAATAGTTTGCCAGCTCTTAAGCTGGCACTTGACAGAAGGGGGGCGGGGGGAGTCTAGAATCTTCCCTCTAACCTAAAAAGTACTTGGTAAAGCATTCTCACTGTCCGCAACTCTTTGCTAGCCCTGTTTACTCCATTCTAGGGCATGCGAGTGTTCTAAGAGAACCCAGTCATAGAGACAAACTGGGGACACTGTCTCCATCAGCTGGTCTTGTTTAGACACAAGGCTCTCTTCCACTCATCTGTGTCTCCTGTTACTCTGTTAGGGGAACAGAATCCATAGCCTGTGAGCTGCTCATCCTTGAAGGGACAAGGAGATGGGACTGGAGTGCTGTGGAAGGCAGGGTGGGTGAGCAGAGAGTTAAGGAGACGGTGGAAGGCAGGGAAGGTTTTCTCAGGGGTGAGGAGCCTCTTGGGCTTCCGCCTGTAGCAAAGCAAACTGCACCTTTTCTGAGTTTGGTTTACGAAGGAAGACTTTCCTCTTGACTTTCATCTGGCCCTGAAAGGAAAGTAGAAATATATTTGATAGCTTTTATTGAATGAGAGCAATTATTGCTCAAAGACCTTTTACGACAAAAGTCGCCAGTTCGTAATAAATTCCTTTGCAGTTACTTTGTAGGAATTGTAAGGTGTCGCAGCAAGGATGCAGCTGCACCCAGCCCTCGTTAGCCAAGGACATGTCAGAGGAGCTAACCAGGTGGCATTGTCGCCCTCCCCTGGAAAGGTCTCTCCTCATGACCAGTTTACCCATGTCTCCAAGAAGCCTCTTTTTTTTTTTTTTCTGTTTCCTCAAGACCTCAAGCTGGGGAGAGCCATAGCCAAGTAGGAGTGCAGTTATATGCCCATGTGCTGCAGGGCTGGGGTCAACGACATGGGAGTTTAAGCTCTGGAAGTCCTGGCTATAAAACTGGTCTAGGCCCCTTACTAGGCCAAGTCACCACCCCTCGGCCTATTTGTTTGTCTGTGAACAGTTGGTGATAAAAATCTACCCTTGTATATATGTTAAAGTTAGAAAATTATGTGTGTAGCACACCTCGCCGCCTTGCCTGGCACAGAGGAAGTGGCCATTCTTTGTGACGGTTTTTCTTGTCACCTTTAAGGTACACTGAATAGGATGTCTCTCTTCTGTAGTCCTTCCAGGGAAGCCAGGTTAGCTAGCTCTGTCATCAGCAAAACCACATCTGAAATACCCATGCATTGTGTTAGCACTGAAAAGGTTGTCCATGGACCCTGTGTCTGGGCCTGGACAGCCAAATGGCAGATAATAATACCCTGATAGGTAGGTGCAGACAGGAGTTGGCAGTGGTAAGCCTGAGCAACTGCCCTTTTAAAAGAGGCTGGGGTGGGGCATGCTGTAAAAAAGACCAGCCCTTTTCACACAGTCTTTTCCTGTGTCCTGTGAGTCTCCAGATGGCCTTGCCTGCATGATGGCTTCCTTCTGTATATACGGCTATTAGGAGGCAGTGCAGCTGTGTAGAATTGAGGTCCAGATGCCCGAGACCAATCAGCAAAGAGTCTGATGCCCCCCTCCGCCCCCGCCCCCCAGTGTGAGATGCCAGAATGGGCAGCCGTGCTCCGAGATGCCCTCAGGTAACTTCTTGGAATGAGGTGTCTTGCTTCCTCAGCCTCTTTCCACATCAGGACCTCAACAGGGCTACACAAGAAAGGACAGATGGTCGCAGGCTGCCTTTCAAGGAAGTGTCCCACGGGCTTGTCACACAGCACATCCATTTAAAGTCATTGGCCAGAATTTGGTCACGTGGCTACACCCAGAAGCCAGAGGCAGGCCAATGAGCAGAGGCTCTGCAAGCTACGCACAGTGGGGCTTGAGCCACGTGGTTCAGGATGATGCATTGTGTGTAGTTCGCTGCCAAGCCAGAGCCAAAAGGTCAAGCCTCCTCTATCCCCTGGCGTGCGCCCACCCGTCGTCTACTGATGGAGAACCTCATCAGGGTAGAGTGAGAGAACGCCGTGACTAGCCCCCTGGCATTTCCGTTGGGAGTCCGGGACACAGTCAACTGTGACCCTACCAGATCTGTAATCTGGGACAAGTTTCCATCCTTACTGTATCTCCAGTCTCCATCTGTTTAGCGAGGCTAATAATAGTCCCCACCTCACAGAGTTGTGAGGATTCGATGAAATTAGCAGATTCATTGCTGCGATGCGGTATGCGTTCGATAAGTGCTGGCTATTGTCTTTATTATTAGAAACTCCCAAGCTCTGTTCTCATCACTCTTGCCCCTAAAAATAGCGCAGGGCTTCTCCCTCAGCATCAGGTGGTGGTTCGGGAGAGGGCGGGAGTGGGTCAGAAGCGGACCACCCTCTCCCGGGTGGAGGAAGCGGAATCCTTTTTCTCTGCTTCCTGGCCTGGTCACTTGACTTAAGATTGAAGCTTATACTGCTCGCCAGTCCGCTAAGGCTTCAGGTAGCTGGTAGCTGAGGGTCTTCATATCCAGAGGCCTCCCTCACCGGCTCCTTTCCAGACCTATTCAAATGCCGCCACCTCCAGGCAGAACTTACACAAGTTCTCTTCCTGTGAATGGCCTCCCCGAAAAACTAGAACCCCCCCAAACACCTCATTGGTTTCCACTTTATTATTAGGTCCCTCTAGAACAGTGGTTCTCAACCTGAGGGCCATGACCCCTTTGGGGTGGCATATCAGATATCCTGCATATCACATATTTACACTGCGACTCGTAACAGTAGCAAAATTGCATTTAGGAAATAGCAATGACAATAATTTTATGATTGCGGGGTGGGGTGGGGCTCACAGTGTTAGGAAGGTTGAGAACCACCGCTCTAGATAAACAGAACGGGTGGACTATTAAAAGACGGTTCATTAAATGCTTACGTGATAAAGTCTGGGTAATTTGACAGCAGCTGCCCTTGCACTGGAGAGCCTTATCTCTCAAGTAAACGGCTCTACCCATGAGGCTGGGTGCCTCAGCAGGCCTTACCTGATGCTAAAGGCCCCAGGGAGTCCTGAAAAGCCATAGGTCTTCACTGTGCATTGGAAGCCAGAAGAAACCAAATCAAAGGGACATAGTGGTGGCAGCAGCCTAGTTGATGAACTTACCACTAAGTCATGAAGACAGGAAGGCAAAATGCTGTTTCCTTGGACCTCCTTTATCTGAGCATTTACCTGGAGATGCTGCCCATGTACAAAGTCTTCAAATAAACAGATTAAAAAAAAATTGCTCATAGGTGTTGCCCAGAAGTTTCTCTTAGTTCATTTTCAATCCACTCAGGTTGACAGTCAAGCTTAACTATCACACTTACCATACCGGTTTTAGGACATGTGTTTGCCTCACAGTTAGCCTAGTTTACCAATGTTTCCCATCAGGCTTTGCACTGGGTCAAACGGTATCATCTACAATGTTCTGCACTAATGGATACAATATAAGTGTGTCTAGGGATGAATTTAGCAACCATAGAATTGGCAAAGTGCACGGCACATGTTTGGGTCCATACATTCAGCGTCACGTTAGGGAAAATGGGACCTGAAATACCAAAAGCATAGGTGTGTCTCTGGGCAGACTGGAGGCAAGGGGTCCCCACTGCTAAGGAACAGCCACATACGGTCAGCCATCTTTAACAGAACCCAGGGTCACCATCTCTATGCTCATCTTGGCCCTGACTTCGTATTCACAGGATGTCTGATGCTCCCCCACGTTTGTTGTTGTTGTTGTTGTTATAGTCTTTCCTTTCTGTGTCCTTGTCCAGAGCCTAGTCACATGACCGCTCCCTGATGGAGGAAAAGGAGCTGCCACCAAGGCCATTCCCCTACCCTGGTTGGTCTCTTTGCTGGTCAAAAGAGGCCGCATGGCTGTTGGTGAGACAGACACCAACCACACATGCTACCTCAGCTTCGCCGGTATTTCATGCCAAGGAAGTAGAGAGTCTCAGGGCTTTCTAGGGAAGGGAAAGAGTGTGCTTTGAAGAACTGGCCTTTTGTGGTGATCAGAAAAGGAGGTGTAGGTCCTGTAGACTCACAGCAGACTGAATGACCTTAGCTCTCTATTCTCTTGTCTTTGCACAAGGGGTTCCCTGAGTGTGTATGTACTGAGGTGACAGGCGTGCTTCCCATACTTGTTGTGGGTGATCTGAGAACAGGTCTTTTTGTTTTTGTTTTTGGTTTGTCTGTTTTTTCTCTGTGTAGCCTTGGCTGTCCTGAACGCCCTTTGTAGACCAGGCTGGCCTTGAACTTACACTGATCCTCCTGCCTCTGCCTCCCAAGTGCAGAGAACAGGTCTTAAGCAGTCCCTGACACCAAGGAGCACACAGAGGAGCTTGGCTTTGTGAATCTCAGCAGGGGAGGGGCTCACAGGGGATGCATCTACTCGGGAGATGTCACCATGGGGCAGTGGCCAAAGGTAGACCCTGTCACGCCCACACTCTGAGGTGACTTGGATCCTTAACTGCTCCCTGGCATAGAAGAGAGCCTCAGGTGGGTGTTCCTGTTCTGGATGGGAGTATTTAGACTAGGGCTAGGCCTGAGGAGGCCCTCCGCTCACATTCTAGGAAACTGCTGTCTGAGCACTAAGCGTTATCAGCATGAAAAATGAACACAAATCAATTTGTGTCTGGATTTACTCTCAGAATTCCCTGTGGACTCTGTAAAATGCCTTTTTTACCTCTTTTCTACCCATCTAGCTGTAGAGGCAATGGCAGATTTGCATTCGTTTACATGCAGTTAAGGCATTTTTTTCCCCTTTTGGTTATGTCTTTAAGAACAGTTATTGCCTATAAAGAGGTGTTATTATTAAAGACAGTGCTGTCCTTTAGGTAGCAACAGAAGTTATTTTGTAAATGCCAATAAAACCATTTCATGAGCCAGGATGGCTGGGGCTCAGATTAAAAGGTGATTTCCATTCATTTTTATTTTGGAAGCCTTAGACACCATCACTCTTGACATGAAGAACAACCAGTAAAGAAAGAAACATAGTGACCTGGCCACAGGAACAGAGTTTATTCCCAAGTGCCCTTCCCAACTTTCCCACTGTATGCTGAGACTCTAGTTAAGGACTCAGCTTGCAGCTGGATAAGAAAAGATTCTGGGAGGCTAGGAGGGGTCCTGGACTGCACCAGAGCCCCAGAGCCCCAGGAGGATGGGAGGATGGGTGAGCCCTGACACCATCTTAGCAGTTACAGCAAAGCACACATTGTCTCCAGACTCTGCCACTTTAGAAGCTGTGTCCCTGGAGCAATTAACTCCTCTGTGACTCTGTTTCTCTACTCTAGAGTAAGAACTATACTAGTGATATAACCACCTTTGCCTGGGAGTTAAAAGATTCAAAGAGCTATGTCTTAGAGCTGAGGGTGCAGCCCATTGACAGAGTATGTGCTTGCTTAGCATGCTCCTCATGTTGAGTTTGATACTCAACAACCCTCCCCCATTAAAAATAGGACATCTTGAAATGCAGTTGGCGGCTGTACACCAAGAGGCCCTAATGTCTGTTAAGAAGGGAGGCAAGAAAGAGGATTTGGGTGTGAGCCTTTACCATGTTGGATTCTTCTAGACGGTCCACCCAGGAGTTGTCCCACTTACCTGGTACCCCTATGTTCTCCCTTGTCTGGTGTTTTATTGTTTTTTTTTTGTTGTTGTTGTTGTTGTTAGTGAGTGAAGAGGCATTTTGAACCCCTTACTCATGGCTTGATTGCCCAGAAAACAGATTTTTCATAGAGAGTAGACAACAGTGACTCCATACTAGGACAAGGACTTATTTGGAGCACAAGGAGACTACTGGTCAACCTCAAAGTTCAGATTCCATTAATTTGCGAGTTTAAATCCTTTGGCTAGGATGGGACTAAAGTGACTATTGTTTCATAAATGGGATTGCAGGGGAGGAATATTGTCTTAGTTGTTATAATAAAAAGCTGTAGGTCTGGTGACCTGTGAACACTGAAGTTACTAAAGACTAGATAGTTAAGAATCTGGTCCTGTCAGGTTGGATGTATGGTGAACCCTGTTTTCTTACAGATGGTGCCCCATTATCTGCCTTGGGAAAGCCCTATTGACGTTCAGTGAAATTGTTGCCTCCTGAAACCAAAATGGCCATACATATGTAGAATCCTGGCTTGCCAAAAAATACTCAGGCCATTTATAGAGCTCCATGTGATCATGAGGTCTAGAACTCTCTGCAGGATCCCAGAGCAAGGTCTTCTCTTTAATGCTGCCTGTGCTAAAATCCTAGATCCCAAAGTGAAAGTGCCTGATGGGGGGGACCTTTGAGTAAGTGACGAGGGCGGGGGCCTCAACAGTGTCCTCGGAGCCATTGTGCCCCCATAATGAGACACACAGGGTCTAAGAAACTTGCTATGGGGAGACAGTTGCAAAGAATATATGGCTCCAAGAACCAGCCCAGTGTTTCAGATGCCTCATGACCTCTTGGGAGTCTCTGAGCCATAGGCTCTGAGCACTGGTCAACCAGTCACGATCCTAAGGGTAACGTCAATTCGATCCATCATCAGTTACCATCAGAAGTCAGTCACCAACGTACATATGTTGCAAGTGCGAAATGGAGACGCAGAGAGGTGAATTGGCTGGCTAGTGGTGGGCTGGGACGAAAGCCAGGAGCCCACGTGGTTCCTTTGGTGGGCAGGGTCTTCCTTCTGATCCACTGTGCCTGCAGTCAGTCTCGCGGGTCAGTGTGGACCGAGTCTCCGCTTCTAGGCCCCCAAAATGTTAACAAATTGTGCGTTTCACACTGTCCTCCCAACTCACCGAAAACAGTTTTGCTACTTAACAAATCTTCTTTGCTCACTTCCAAAGCAATCCCCCCAAGAGTCTGTAGCACGTAAAAGTTGCTTTTTTTTTTTTTTTTAAAAGATCTGTGCATTTGTTCTTAGACAAAGCAAACCTGAAATTGCTTTTAGGTTATTTTTCAAAATCTTCCCCTGCTGTCTGTTTTCACACATTCCCAAGGGCTTCCTCCCCCCATTAGTTAGAGTTCGAGGTTTTGCCACCCTGGGAGAATGCTAGCTGACACAACCCAAGCAATGGCATGGGAATGTAATTAATGCCAGGATAATAGTGCGGGGTGGGGAATCTTGGTATCTTAATGAGGACTCAGAAACACCTGACTGCAGATGTTGGAAGTGGAAGGGGAGATGCATGTTGCCATAATTAATGCTGCATATTAAAAAGTGCCATCTTTGATGTGATCAATACAGGGACCTAATAACCTTTCCTGTCACCTGGACCTTCACTTCTGGGACTCTGTGGTTCTGTTGATAAAAAAAAAAAAAAAAAAAAAAAAAAAAAAGATAATCCTCACCAGTCTGCACTCATTCACTGCAGAATCATTCCAAGTCATTTTATTTTTAGGATGAATTTATAAATCACCTTTTTTTTTTTTTTGCACAGATTTTTTATGTGTGTTTATATTTTCCTCTCTGATATATTTATTCAATGCCTCTTCTGTAATGAGTGTTTTAACTTTCTGTTTCCCCTTCCATTATCCCTGAAAAGAATGGATTATGGGGAAAAGATTAAAGCACTATAATGCGACACGCTGTTTCCTAATGTGCTTCCAGAGGTATTAGGAGGCCCTGCCACGGTTCCGCTCGTGTCTCTTAGGAATGCCTTTCGGACTGTAGCCACCTAATAGACTTGGGAACCTGTTTGTATTCTTGCAGGCATTAAATGTCGTCTTTGAAAAAATCCCAGAAAACGAGAGTGCAGATGTCTGTCGGAATATTTCAGTCAACGTTCTTGACTGTGATACCATAGGCCAAGCCAAAGAAAAGATTTTCCAGGCATTCCTAAGCAAGAACGGTTCTCCGTACGGACTTCAGCTCAACGAGATTGGTCTCGGTAAGGTTTGTCAGGGTCCCTAGAAAAGCACCCTCCTACTTCCTGTTTGGTGACAATTATATGGCCTGTGTTGCTCCCAGAGGGCATGTCTGCAGACCCAGGGAGTGCTTGGCTCTCTTTTGAGTTTCTTGATTCTTCCCTACGAAGCATCATTCCTTCCAAGATGCCATTAAAAACAAAAAGCAAAAACAAAACAAAACAACAACAAAAAAAACCCCGCTGCATTTGTAAATCAATGTGATTGCTGACCCTGGGACTACATGGAGTCACCTTGCGTCAAGAAGCACAGAAAGGTGTAAACCCTGTGCCCGCCATATGTGTTGCACGTCACATTGGCATTTGATTTGTTTGTTGTGATACAGAGCGTGTCATTAGTGGGTGGCTCAGCTGCAGAGTGTTAACTCCAGCCTGCCGGAAAGGTCATCTTCCTCCCTGCTAATAGCACCCTGCATTAAGTGTATTCTCCAGCCTCCCCCCCACCCGCCTCCCCCTGCCCCCCCCCCGCCCAGCCTGAAGCAACATCGGCTATGAAATCATTTGCGGGCACTATTGGTACACAGCAGAGGAGAGCTTATGTGCAAGCAAGCTAACAGGGCTCCATTTCCCTCAAATGTTCATCAACATTTTAAAAGTTGAGCTCAGCGCAGCCCTCCCAGGAGACTGCCACGGGATTTTAGAACAGATAATAGGGACAGGAAAGAGTAGAATCGCAGCAGCGACAGACAGCGTAACAAGGTTCATCCCTGCCCCCCCCCCCCCACTTCAAGTACAGTTGTAGGCCTCCACTAAGCAGGCAATTAAAATCCTCCCCCACCAATCAAACCTCCTGCTAAAACCATTGAGAAAAGCCTGGAGACAGGCCCGGGAAATTTGGGGGGAGGCCTTGCAAATGCATAGCAGCATAGGTGCCTGCTTCAAAGAAAGCAGGCTGCTTAGGAGTGATCTTCAGGCTCCCGCCAGGGTTTCGTTTCTTTGCGTGGCTGGGAGTACTCTTCCCAGCAGCTTAGAGGGTTTAGATCCTTTGCTTAGATAGAAGCAGAAAGGTGCAGGCCCCATCTAGGCCCGAAGCCTGACCCAGATCCTCAGCTTCCTCGCCTTGAACATTATCTTGTAAGCGTGTAGCACTGACCACAAAGGACATGGGCACACCCAGACTAATAACCCCAAGAGAACAGCCCAGCAGCGTTATCTCCGTCTCAGAACAGTCCATACCAGAGTCTGCCAGTCACTTCCTGGGTTGTGCCAACCAAGCGTCCTCCCCCAACCCAAAAGTTGGGAGGGGAAAGGCAGAACAGGCTGGTGGCACCGGTGTCCAAGCAGACAGAAAGCATATATGCACAGAATGCCACCACCTAGGAATGGGAAATAGACCGACCTAACTGGAGAAGACGTGCCATCTGAGACGTCAGAGCCATTTGGGTTCTGCAGAAGTTGCCTTGTGGGTTGTTACAAAGTCGTCTTAACGGCTTTGGGGGATGACAGGGGGAGGTGAGAAAGGGTCTCACTTTTGTACCCCTGGCCAGCCTAGAACTCACTATTGGATACAGGCTAACCCTGAACCTGGGATGGTTCCCGTGCCTCAGCCTTTTGAAAGTTGAGCTTCTCGGCATGAGCTGCCTACCGTCATCTGCCATTGCTAGATTTTCTTTAAAAATTCAGTTACACTTTTATTTGTCACGCGTGTTCGTGTGCACACACTCATGCTTGTAGAGGTAGAAGACAATGTGGAAGAGTTGGTTCCTGCCTTCTACCTTCTGAGTCCTGCGACTAGAACTCAGATCATCGCTTTTGGTGACAAATGCCTTTACTGACCTCAGAGTCATCATCCCAGCTCCCCTTGGTAGGTTTTGAAAAAGAGAAATCAGAAGTCCAGACTCCCCTCCCCACCTCCCGTGCAACCTCCAAATATTTAAAGGTCGCCATTGAGTTGATATTAATATAACAATTCATAAAATACTGCACGCAATCAAGAAAAGAAAACAGTCACCTTCTGACTATGACGACCATAGCACACTAGCTGGGCTTGTGTGTTAGTACACAGTGACTCTCAGGAGCTGTGGGGAAGCCTTCACACCAAGCTCTGTGAATGAGCATGCACACATGCTGGCGAGACTGGAGGTCTGGTCTGAAGGTGTTAACCCTTCAGATGCTGGGTGATTCTGTTTCCAGGGTCTCCACTTGCAGACTTTGACTCAGCAGAATGTTGCAGGAACAGCGTTCGGAAGTATGAGACCCTACAGGCAAGGCCAAAGCTTTTTGGTCTGTCTGTCTGACTATCTCCATACCTTCCAACAAAGCTTTGCCATGTCATGCAAGCATAATGTTATTAACGTCATTATTAACCGTCATTATTAACAATAATATTTGTAAAAGTAACTAGGCAGCACTTCACTCTTTTTTTTTTTAAACTGGGATTTTAGAAGGGAGCCAAATGCCCTCTCCTCCCTTTTCAGAGCTTCAAGTGGGGACACGGCAGAAAGAACTTCTAGACATCGACAGCTCCTCTGTGATTCTTGAAGATGGAATAACCAAGCTAAACACCATTGGCCACTACGAGGTAAGACCAAGACTCCGCTTTACCCACAATCCTCTCTGGGCTAGATAACTCTAGAAGTAGGAAAGCCCTTTGAAAACAAAATTCAGACGCCCCCCCCCCCCCCATTTCAGAGTGGTTTGCAGGCTGCTTGTTTCTAAGACAGTCTTCCTTCTCTTCTTACTCAGATGAGGCTGGACATCACTGCCTCTCATGGTGTCCCCATCACACATCCCCCTCTTCACAAGGCTCAGTGTCAGTCACGTTGTCTGATTCTCCATCTTGCCAGTCAGGGCAGGGATTTCGCCTTGGCAAGACTGTCTGGCCTTGTGCGGCGTCTTCTTAGGAAAACCGTAGGTGAATTGTCATACATGCACCCCACCCCACCTCCAGCATGTCAAGAGCATCAGTGCTAAACAGAGTCAAGTCCTCAGCCTCCCCTCTCTCCACTGTGTTGATTTTGTGACCTTTGGTGCAGAGTTCGACAAGTTCTAAATGTCCTGTTTGTTTGCACTATCTATGATGTCCCTTTCAGCCCCCCCCCCCCCCCCGCCCACAGGCCGGGGGAATGCTGAAGTCAGTAAAGGATGCTCATGACTTCTCAGAGAACTGTGTGCCAGAGAAGCCTGTGTGTGACAAGACAGGAGGCAGGGAGTTCCTGAAAGCAGAGACATTGGGGCTCCTTCGTGCAGTGTTGGTCCAGATCTTTGTTGGGTGTCTGTTATGTGCTAAGAACTAGGCTGCGGGGGAGAGGAAGTCCAGGCCATTGCACTCAATGAGCCTGCAGCCCCCGGGAGGCAGAGGAAGGTAGCACATTAGGGTACAATAGTGTGATAGCTTGGAGAGTCAAAGGAGGCTTCCTACAGAAGGCATAGCTGAGCTGAGACTAAGGAATGGGCTGGGATGCAGCTGTCAGCACTTCTAGCAGGGAAGAAGAGAGCAGGCATGTTGGACTGAACGGCTTTCAGACTGGCCAAAGCCTCAGGAAGAACTGTGCTAGTGTGAGAACATTCTGGGTCACAATGCTGACTCAGCGGTTCCCTAAATTTTGCCCAGTCCCATCCTACAGCAGTCCTGTGATGTAGGACCCATTGCTAACCCACTTTATAGATGGGTTCCCTGAGACTGGGGTCTGGGACGTGCTGGAAGGGGAGCCGCCTGTCCCTCAGGTCTTCATCTTCTTGGTTTGTATCTTATCTCAAGGACAGTGGGAGGCATCAGAGGGCCTAAATTTGTGCTTCAGGATGTGATTGTGATGGGCAGGAAACAGGGAGACCCAGTGGAAGCTGTGGGAGGATTTCAGGTGAGAAACAACATTGTCCCCTAGAACAGCAGTGTCCCTAGAGATAGGGCATTCTGTGAGTGGTCAGAGAAGGTGGGCATTGCAGTTCTTCTAAGTGGAAACAGGGGGGGGGGCAAGGCTGGCACTTAGAAAGGGCAGGTGGTTTTTTTTGTTTTGTTTTGTGTCTTCTTCAGAAAGGAGACGGCAGAGGGAGAGTAGCTACTTCCTGATTCAAATTCACGGGGGGGGGGGGGGAACTTTGGGCTTAGCCGGGATTCACCGTCAGCACGGTTTGCACTTGAGACTGTTTCTGAGCAGGCACCCGGGCATCCGGACATCCAGAGCAGGAAGCATCCTTTCCTTGTAGTTTATCTTGCTAGTAGGGTCCTATGGCTACTACTGGAGTCTTGACAGAGACTTGTAAACCCCCTTCAACCCCCCATGTAAGTCCCTACAGTTCAAGTTTCCTGACTCAGAATCACCTGGTCTAAGCCAAGTATTCTTAGCTTGGGGGTTTTGGTGAAAATCCCCAGAGTTTTCTCAGCATGGGTTCCTGGGTAGCAATGATCAGCTCCCAAGGGATGTAAGTGAGCAAAAGGAGGTGAGCGGTCGGAAAGTCTCAGACGGGTCG
Organism: Acomys russatus; assembly: GCF_903995435.1. NCBI lineage: Eukaryota > Metazoa > Chordata > Mammalia > Rodentia > Muridae > Acomys > Acomys russatus. The sequence goes on along the minus strand of NC_067167.1, from coordinate 17,784,661 downwards.
CATTAGCACATTACTGTGTACTGAGGGCTCTGGAGCATCTCTGTTTGGCAAATTGGTCTGACTGTCACAAGGCGTCCAGGTGTTGGTGTCCCTTTTTGGTGTTCTTGGCTAGAGTATTGAGCCTTGCTCCAGTGAGCCTCCCTGTCCTGTCTCAGTTTCACCTTCTCCACAGCCCATACGGCCTTCAGTAGGAACCCCAAGGAGGAGGGTGACCACTGATTACCCATAATAGGGATAGGCAGGACAGGTCATTCCAGCGGAGAAAGTGGATGTTCACAGCTGTCAGCAAGGCACGGGCGGCCTGTCAGGAGAGATGGACCATCACTCTTCCGGGAGGCATCAGCGTCCTAGACACCTATCTGCTTAAGGATGATAATGAAATTAATCCAGCCGGTAGTCACTTCCCGTCCTGATGATTTATTGGCCTCCTTACACCAGTGTTGCTGCCTGGTGGTAATAAATGACAAGGCTAGGACACGAGAGCTTAACGGATTCTGCTTATGTTTAAAAAAGATAAGCTGCGAGGCAAATAAATGCCGAGGGTTCACAGGAATCCAGGGAGGGCAGCCGGCCGGCCGTGCTCCCTAAATCTGGACCGGTCTGGAAAAACCTGGTTTCCTGAGGGCTGAGCTCCAGGGAAGCCTCCGCCCCGACCTTCAGCTGCCTGAGTCGGCACTTGATTTTAATAGCACCTCTACAGATTTGAAAGCTGGGAGAATTCGAGAGGGCTGGGCTGACGTTCGCTTTTGCCCTTTCGTTAAAGAAAACCATCTTCAAGTATTTGCTTTTCCCTCCAAAGAGACAAGATGCTAATTATTGCTCTTATTCATTTTCTGAAGCATCCTAGTTTGAGTCACTGTATGTACTTGAAAGAAAAAAAAATATATATATATACATATTTCATTTTAAAATAGGGTCTAATTCAGAGCTCTGAGTGATTCAGACATACCTCCCCCAATTAGTCCAAATTAGTTAGGCTTTGAAGCTAATCGTCAGTGAAGGGCAGTCCTTCCTCCTGTCTAAACAGAGTCTCTGCTGCTAGAGAGTAAGGCCCAGCTTCTTCCGCCTCATTCTGTGAGGGGACCAATGGAGAATAGCAGGTCTCTACTGGACATTTGCTCTGAGGGTGCTAGAGGGGTCAGAGATAGAGAATGCAGGGTCTGATGCTGTCCCCAGAGCACCAAGCTGATGGGGATGCTCCGTCAACCTACTGCATGGTTTCCCATCCAACTCCCAGCATTTTGACAATTGTCTTCTACGGCAGCAATAGTGGCAGTTGGCACCCAGCCTTGTCCACGGTGCCACCATTAATGCTCACCATAGCCCGATGCTTTGAGGCCAGAAGTATTATTACTTCTACTTCCATCAGATGTCCACAGAGGACAGCAGATTTTTGCTGCAGTGTCATTCCATCTTGTGCAGGGAAGGGGTCATGGGAGCCAATGTCTTTATAAGCACATGCAACCAGCGGCATCTTTCTCTCTGTAACTAAACCCTCAGAGACACTCCCCTATCTGGCTGTGACTGTTGGGCTGTTTGCTATGATGGGTATCCTACTGGTGACATCAGAGTAGACTGTGGAAACACGCTTGCTGTCTAGGCTTCCTTCCTCTCTCCTTCATCACCCCACCACCACCACTACCACCGTGACCTTTTGCTGAGCCACACTGTCACACCTTGCCGTGGGTCAGCACAGGAGCTGCAAGACAGGTGTTTAAGTGGGCAGGAAGTTTTCTATACAGATCACACATCTTGTGAGTTTGGAGGATGGAGAAAGATGATAAACTATTAGGTGGTTGAGCGACATTGTGTGCTAGTGCAGAAGTGATCACCACTGACACCAAATTAGCCACATTTCTAGCCCTCAGCAATGTTTCAGATGATCTGTGAGGTTAAGATGAGTGGTCCTTCTGGTCAGGTTCCATCTGGGCTCCTAAATAAAAAAACTGGACGACCTTAAAAGACACCTTTAGATGCGTGTGCATTCAGCCGATGAAGAAGCTGTTTCTGTGCCACATCCTGTCCTCTCTACGACCCCGTGAGTTGACTACTGTTGTTTACATCCAAGGCTTGGAGAGGGTAAGGAAGTTGGCCCTTATTTAGCTCCTCTTGATGCCTCAAGGTCATCAGCTGATAACGGGAATTTCTCTCTCAGGCTCTGCTGGAGGCTGGTGGGATAAAGTTGCTTCTCAGTGGGGATGGTAGCCGTGTTCCTAACCCTCAGGCTTGCTGGCTGGAGAGCTGGGCCTGATGTTTGAGATCGTCTGGTGGTTGGCATTCTCCTATGCTGACAGAAAAGGTTCAGTTCTCTTGAAACCCGGTGATGAATCTTATGGCCCCATGGGACAAGACTTTTTCAGTGAACAGCCTTTCACAGAGTTGCTGAGGAAGGACAGATACCAGGGAAGAGCTCCCTGAAGCAATTTGTATTGATCACTGTGCTTTTAGATTATTTTCTTTAAATAAGGAAAAAGGATCAAATTCAGAGCACATTCATAATTTTCCATAAAACTTATAGGTGTGAATTTCAAAAAACTGAATATGAATTTGCCAGTAGTTGATCATTTTTACTTAATACAAATAATATTTTATGAAGGTTTATTTTTATTACTTATGTTTCTGTAAGTGCCCATGTGTGCCAGTGCCTTCAAAGGCCAGAGAGAGGTACCAGATCCCCCAGAGTTGGAGTTATAAGTGGTTGTGAGCCAACTAGTGGGTGTTGGGAAGCAAACTTGGGCCCTCTGGAAGAGCAGCAAGTGTTCTCAACCATTAAGCCATCCCCACAAATAACATTTTCATATGATTAAATTTTATGTTTACATTTTGTCTCTAGAAACTCTATCCTTATGGGATAATCTATAACATATGACATAAATACAGCATCTGGCCGCCAAGATATCTCAAGTTTATGCAGATTTATTTTAGAAAAGTTGAGTTTATTAGTTTCTGCTTTAGACAAGGTCTTGGGTAGCCCCAAACTGGCTTCCAATTCCATATGTACGAGCTGAACTCTTCATCCTCCTGTTTCTCCTGGCTGAGTGTGGGATTACAGGCACACAGCACCACGCCTAGTTCACACAGTGCTGGGATCAATCTCAGGGTTTCATGAATGCTAGGCAAGCACTTGAACAGCTGAGCTACATCCCAGGCATGGCTTTAAATTGTTGACATGGGTCTATTTCAACCTCTAATTCTGATGATGACAAAGTCTATACTTCTGTCACATTCGAGGCTGGCATCACTGGGGAGGATTGCATTTGAAACTGCCACGTGCACTTAATCTGCTCTGGGCTGGGGACCCGTTCCATCTGCAGCTCTAGCTGGTGGCATTAATCTTCCCTTGATTTAATTTGGTTTTCATCCCGAAAGAAAGTCGGGGATGTTCCTTGCCTCATAGGAGGACAGGAGGATGAATGTGGGACTCTGGCAAATGGTTAGAACTCCTGGGAAGGAGCAAACAGCCACTGTGTTTTTAACCCTTTGCATCCCATGGCACTTTTCAGAAAGGCATTTCTGGCCTTAACTTGGCAGCAGCTGACTTGAGAATAGAAAGTGGAAACCTTCTGCTTCCCCCCCCCCCGAAACATCTGCACATTATCTTTCTGTCCTTATAATAGCGTTAGAGTATCACATGGGGTCGAAATGTTCCAGCCTCAGAGCAGCTGTGAAAGTTAGAAATATGCTCACACCCCTCCAACTCCCCCACTAATAAAATGCTCTTACTCCAGCTCTTGGAAGATAATTTCAGAGTCGAAATCTCCTTGGTACAAGCTGCGTCTACACTGTCTTAATGCCTGAGCACAGTGCCAGCAGCCAAGCGTTGCCAGCACTTGAAAAGACATTTGAACTTTTGGCAGCGTTCCTTATCAGAAGGCCCATCCGTGGTGTTTGTGATTATAGAGGAGGGGTGCTCGCTTTTGGCAAAACAAAGCGGCTGACAGTAGCGGAGTATTGGCTCAACACTCAACAGGATCCATTTGGGATTCATTCTTTGACAATTACCCAGAATGAATCACCAGCTTCCTTTTATAAAAGGATATTTATTGGCTTAGAATCAGCACATCCAGCTCTTGGTGGGGAGGAATTCTGTAACTATGTTCACACATTCTTATAAGCATGGTGTCTGAGTACTGCTAAGGGGATGCCTGCATGGAGCATTTATTTTAATTGCATCAAATATGGAGGAGAACTGAAAAATCGGTCCAAAAACGATGAATGGCTCAAAGGAAAGAAGAGGATTCGTGGTAATAACAACCCAAGAGCTCAGTAAGAATTAAGAACACTTCCTGGAGTTGCTCTGGGGCCTGGTAATCTAGCTAGCTAGCTCTACCCAGACTCCTCCTCTTCCCACAAGATGTCCTACACACTAGCAGTGGGAGGCCTCAAGCATAAACTTAGCGGCTCGCTGGACACAGCTGGCTGGACAGCTGTGTCTGGGGCCTCTGGAGAGATGGCTCTTCCTCTGTGGCTGTCACCTGAAGGAGACTGTTTAATCCTTTGGTGCTTAGCAGGGAGGCCTGTACATTTTGATAACCGATGTGCAGCAAGCCAGAGAGCAATTCTAAGATTTGTCTTTTTTTCCAAACCAGGAAAGGCCAGCTCCAAATTTGTATTAGAGCTTTAAAGTGGAAAGGAAAGTCACTTTGCTGATAGGGTGGTGACAGCTGCAGGGAGGAGGGGTTTGTCCCTGACCTGCCTCCTCTCTACCATCCTTTGTCTTATGCTGTGGACCACACAGCCAGCCCCTCCTTCAGAAGCATTTATTCTTACGAACCCCTGCCTGCCCTTTGTATCTTAGTGTCTGTGTTTTCCTTTGCCTGAAGGTAAGTTCTGCACTGATCACTTCCAAGGAGCCACGTGATTATGCAAGAAAGATCCGAGAGGTCCATTTGGCCCAGGGATACTTGGTTCCAAAGGGCCTTCAAAGTCAGGGCCTGGACTTCAGCTCCAGAGGCCACACAGACATGGCATTAACATGACTGCAGGATAAGAGCATTTATCATCAGCCTATACATTTAAAACCTAAAGTGACTTTTGGCAGAACAATACTGAGTTTTACAGCTCATGTTCCTCAAAGCTCACATGTTTAGAGTGAGGAATGTAGCTTGGTGATAGAAAACTTGCCTAGCAAGCGCAAAGCACTGGGTTCAGCCCCCAACAGTAAGGTAAATAAAAAAACCGCAAACCATCAAAACTTACCTGTATAAATGTGGGACTCACTGGTTTTAGGTATAGAGTTGTACACCATCACAGTCTGATTATAGACCATTTCATCGCTTTTAAGAGAAATTCATTGCTATTCAGTCTTCTCTATAGCTCCCATTTTTAAAAAGACCACTAGCAGTCTATATAAATTGGGCTGTTCTGAGCATTTTATACAAACGAGATCATATATGTGATCTTATAACTGTCTTGTTTCAGTTAGCATTTCTATTTTTTTTTTGTGGGGGGGACAAGTTTTTTTCTGTCCTGGACTCACTTTGTAGACCAGGCTGGCCTTGAACTCACAGCAATCCACCTGCCTCTGCCTCCCAAGTGCTGGGATTTAAGGTGTGCGCCACCACTGTCTGGCCAGTTAGCATATTTTTTAAAGTTAATCCACAATGTCGCATGTATTAACATCTCCTTTACCATATGGCAATTTTTGTAGTGCATTCATATAATGGGCTATTACACAGTTATGAAAAGGGATAAACTACTGACTGGCACAATAAATTAATCTCACAGACTTTAATATTGACCCTAAAAGCATATAATAAAAAAAATCAAACATGCTTGTACGCACTGTAGAAATCCATTGGTGTGAATCTCAAAAGCAGGTAAAGCTAGTCAATGAAGCAAGTCAGAGAGAGGAGTGCCTCTGTGTGAGGACAGGGGGCTGCTGCCTGGGAGCAGACGGACGGACAGGCCAGCAGCAATTCTCAGGACTTTGAAATGTTTCACAAAACAACATAGGTGGATTTACAGCCCATTTACACAAAATCTTATTTCTAGGAATGACCATAGTTATACATGTAGTTGTGCTGGCCAGTTTTATGTCAGCTTGACACTAGCTGGAGTCATTTTGGCAAAGTAAACCTCAACTGAGAAAGCACCCCCCACCAGAATAGCAAGTCTGTAGGTTTTGTCCTGTCTTTCCCTTCTTCTCCCTCTCCTGACACAGGGTCTCATTATGCAGCCCTGTATGTCTTAGAACTCACTGTGTAGACCAGGCTGCTTCTACCTCTGAAGTGCTGGATTAGAGGCACGTGCCGCCATGACTGGCTTGTAGGGCATTTTCTTGGTTGGTGATTTTATGTGGGAGGGGCCCAGTTCACTGTGGGTGGTTGGTGCCAGCCTAGGCTAGTGGTCCTGGGTGACATGAGAAAGCAGGCTGAGCAATCATTGGGAGTAAGCCAGAGTAAGCAGCGCTTCTCCATGGCCTCTGCATAAGTCCCTGCCTCAGGTTCCCTAGATGACGGTCTGTAACATGGAAGTGTATGCAAAACAAGCCCTTCCCTTTCCAAATTGCTCTTGGCCATGATGTTCCATCACAGCAACAGAAACCTGGAGCATGCTAAGCACCCTCCAATATGTCGTACTTATGTTTGGAGGTTTTTGTTTGAAAGTATATGCAGTTTCTATAATTAACTGTTGTAGAAACTAGTGCACACGCAAAAGAGAACAGTCGTTAAGTGTGCTAGAAGAGGCGTCACCTGGCGAGCACTTCCTGTGTCTGGCACTACATCAAGGCACAGGTGCCCCTTCTGGTCCCTCCTAACCACTAGCCCCACTCTCTTCTCTAAATATCTGGTGTCAGAGTTTTGACTGAGAACAGTCTAACCATACAGTCTGAGTTCTTTTGCGTTAGAAAGACTGAGATTCACCCCGTGGCATGGAGCAATAGTTTGCCTGTTTTTAATGCTTTATAGCCCATTGTGAGGATCTGTGCTGTTGAGCACAGACCTAAATGTACACTCGTCCCATCACTGGGTACAGCTGTAGATATCAGTGAGAGGAAACCTGTCTCAGCATTTCTTCGCTTCCTACTGACGCAGCTGATTCAGATGCTGTGACAGATGCATCTACTTGGGGGCTCAAACAACAAATACTTACTTCTCACAGTTCTGATGACTGGAAGCCAAAGTCATGTACCAGTAGACCCAAAGCCCGTAGTCAAAGCCCCTTCCTAATTCAGAAGGCTGGCTTCTCATTGTATCTATGTGCTGATGATGGGAAGAGAGGAAGGTGGAGTGGGATGGGGCAGGCTCTGTCTTCTCAGAAGGGTGCTAATCCTATTTCTTAGGCCTTCTCTCTAGGACTGAACTATCTCTCAAGGTCCTCAGCTCTTCATACCATTTATTAAGATGACTCAGTATATATATATATTTGGAGGGTACACAAGAACTCAACTAGAAATGAGTTGAAACCTGATTTGGGGGGGTGGGAGGCGCAGGGAGCCACCCAGGCCTCTTTTGACCTGTTAGGCAGGAACTAGACCAAGATGGCTTACTCCTCCTCTCTGCCAGAGGCAGCTCCTGTCCCATCTAGGTCACAGGGTACTGCCCTCCCTGCATCTTGCTGCCTGTGTGCTTCCTTCATAGTGTACCATGAGCCCCTTGAGGCAGATAGTGTCCTGCTGGTCACCCAGCTAACCCCAGCCTGCACACAGAAAGGAGAAGTCCTTGATAAATAGTTAATAAGTGAGAGAACATAAGATCTATCTAATTCCTAGCTGGAAGTTGAGAAATCCATTATATTTTGAAAACTCACATTTTCCTTCTTATCTCTGCTTTCAGATATCAAATGGATCCACTATAAAAGTCTTTAAGAAGATAGCAAATTTTACTTCAGGTAACCAATATAATATTGTTAACCTTTTGTTCCCACCCAGCTCTGTGAAGTATTGCTTTTTTGCTTCTCCTAGACATACTGTCACATAGGTATGATTGAGTTGTTGCTATGTAATTCTCTGGAAGCTGAGAAAAGCCATTTCGATCTGTTTCTACTCCTAAGAACACGGGCCTTGCAAGAAGGGAGGAAATTGTCCCTATGTTAGTATAGAACGCCCAGCACAAAGGAAGTTGCTGTCTCTAGCAGCTCTGAACCCAGGGCAGTCTCAGCTCTAGTAGCTCTTTTCCAAGACGGAGTAAGATGGGTACCAACAGAAGAGACCGCCCTGCAAACAGCAGGACGCTTGCAGAAAATCACACTGCCCTAGACAGGCTGAGCAAGCAAGACAATCCATGCAGAATCTCCAAGATAATATTGTAGACTTCCCAGACAGCGGAGACAGGAGGAGTTTTACAGGAAAGTCAGCAAGCTAGTCTTCTGTCTTCCTGGCAGCTGTGGGACAGGAAAATACTGATAATGCCTTGAGAAAATCCCTTGGTCCTGTTCTAGGTTTGTCCTTAGCCCCAGACAGGGACCTCTCTCCAGCAGGCTTCTTGCAGAGACACCACAGGCAGGGCATTGTTGCTCCCAAGCTTAGTTCAGACTCAGCTTCTAGCCTGTGGAACCACATCTCCTAGGTGATTCCCACCTTCCATCACTACACTGGGCTACACAAAGCCATCCTGCGGAGTGGCCGTCACCATGGCACAGAGATGCCATCATTATGGGCAAGGAGAGAGCTGTGGCTTTTAAGACTCAGATTGGGCCTTTAGACAAGCATGCTGTTTGAGTCAAGTAGCTAGAGCGTAGGTTTGATCTCTTCATGGAACGTGTGCGTGCTCCCTCCTTGTCCAGTCTGCCCAAAAACCACTAATTTGACTTCTGCCCTACTGCTACTCAACCCCTTGACCCTCTGTGGCGGTCCCAGCCCCGGATGACCCAATGTTTAGCCAGGCAGGCAGCCACAGGAAAAAGGCACTCAGCAGCTCATTAAGACTGGATGAATTGATGGTGTTGAACTTGAACAGGAATCTTGATAAAGCCTACTGCTACTAATTTTTCAAGCATTTAGCACTATCCTCCAGAGAGATCCTTTTCTTCCCGGAGCTCTAGCCACACAGAGCTTCTGTTGTAGGGCTAGGTAGGGACTTTGCCTTATCCTCCATAGAATTCTGACTCACTCAATAGCCAGCATCAGACCCAGCAGCCTACTCTATCTGCTAATCTACTCTTCCCTCTCCCGTGCGTTAGGACAGACCATCAGACCATCCCTATTCCACAGACTTCTCTTACTAGCTTGCCTATGGCTGGTTTTCTATGGGCTATTTTCCCTTCCCCTTAAATGCTCTAATTTTAAAATTGAGTATCATTTTTAGATAGTCTATTCCCGCTCAATTTTCAGGGCCTTCATCTGTTTTTCCCTCCATTTTCTTCTCTTCCTCCCAAGCATCCCTTGGCTTAGTGCCGTTCTTAGTTTGCTTGCTCTGAGGCTGGATACATTGTCCTATCTTAGAAGGGGCCTACATCCCTCCTACCGTGGTTCATCTGTAATAGCCCTTCTTCAAAGAAATCTCCTGGACTCAGACTGACATCTTTTTTACATAGTTCTCCCTCATTGAAATTAAGTAATTGGGCAATTAGTAGCAGCAGGAACAAGGCTCGCTTAATTCTAGCTGCAGGCTTGGCACATGGGGGTGCTCCAGGTCTGTCTGTTGAGTGACAGGCTAGAGCCCCTCCTCCCTGTACCCAGTTAAGTGTCTATTTAGCCTCTGCTGTAACACTTCTAGGGACAGGGAACTGGCTTCCACCCCAGTCTCTATGCCCTCTTCACACTGTTCAGGTGCAGCATAGGAAAAAATGTAGCAGTGACGGCTGAGTGTAATAATAGAGGAGCTGTTGGCTTTAGAACACAAACGGGTCTTTTGTTGAGGCCAATTAGTCCATGGTTGTTTTTTTTTTTTTTTTTTTTTTTTTTTTTTAATGGGCTCTCTTTCTCTCTCTCCTGTTCTCTCGTGTTCAGATGTGGAATACTCAGATGACCACTGCCATTTGGTGAGTCTGGACTGTCCTGTGCTATCCACTGAACTGCATTGCCTTTTGTAGTATACAGTTTCCTCAGGTAACGCTTCTACGGCCTTCTTTTTAGATTTTACCAGATTCAGAAGCATTCCAGGTCGTGCAAGGAAAGAGACATCGAGGGAAACACAAGTTCAAAGTAAAAGAAATGTATCTAACAAAGCTGCTGTCCACCAAGGTACACTTAGTGTTCCAGGAATGCTTTCATGGCTACCTCGGGGGTATATGATATGTTCAACTTAATTTACGCTCAAGTGTGAAAATGTTACAAATCCCTTGTGCCTTCTAGCACATCCTATAATCCCTTTCTTTCTTTTTTTTTTTTTTTTTTTTTTTTTTTTTTATAAACTGGAAAGAGAACAGCACTTTACAAATTTCTACCGCAGCATCTCCAATCAGGGCGTTTACTATTGTTCCTGCTTTTTTACCCACCATCTCACTATTTTTTAGGTTGACAGCATAATTATTCCTTTTTGTTTACTTGTTATTATAGATAAGCAATAAAACTCCTTTGAATTGCAAATAAAATGAGGGGGGAATCTGATGATTAACCTAGTAAACCTTACTGCCTTCTTTTCTTTTTTTTTTTCCCATTTTGAAATTAAGAATTCTGTTCACTTATACAAGTGTCAGACATGAAAGCCAGTGGAATACCAAACCAGGAGCAAATCTTACTGCGTCTAGTTTTTAGTGGATTAATGGATGTCTCTGGATTTTTGCTCCACTGGTAACCTTCACGTCCCCTGGCCTTGTTACCTTGGTGGGCAGGCTTCTTCAGCAAATCCGCTTAGACCTGAGCAGATCTGTGTGGTAGGCAGGAGTGCCTGCTCCTCTTGGTTTTCAGTTTGCACAGAGAGCTGTCTTCGTTTTGTTTTTGATAAAGTATGTGACTGCCCTGGGAAGTCCATATTTAAGCCCTGAGATGGGAATGAATGCAGTGGAAAAAGATCTGGCAGCAAAGCACTCACTCAAGTTTTCCCAGGCTGCCTGTAACAAAGGCAGAACATCAGTGGCTTCTTGTACGTGTGTGTACACACATACACACGTGTACACACACACACACACCCGCTCTCCCTGCTGGCTATTCACATGTTTGTGCACCATATCTAAATGTAAACAGACTTTCAGGACCCTTGTCCTATACGATGCTGGCCTCATTTGACAATTTCACACTTTCTTCTTCAGCTGGCTTCCTCTGGTTGGCATATTACTTTCCTTGGACTTGGAGCTAGCTTTTCCAATAGTTTTTCACAACTACCACCATGTATCTCAGTCTCCCATTCTGTCTTCCAGGTGGCAATTCACTCTGTGCTTGAGAAACTCTTCAGAAGCATTTGGAGTTTGCCTAATAGCAGGGCCCCATTTGCTATAAAATATTTCTTTGACTTTTTGGATGCCCAGGCTGAAAACAAAAAAATCACAGATCCTGATGTTGTACATATTTGGAAAACAAACAGGTGGGAATGTAGGTGATTATTGACTGTTTTCAAGAACCTAGGGCAGAATGCTAAATATGCAGTTTCTGTATCAGAACCTCAGGGTTTGAATTCTAGTCTAGATGGTACCATAACAAAATTCTGTTCTCTTTGTCTAGAATGCTAGATTAGCAAAGAATGACAAGTTAGTGTTCTATAGTTTAACTGAGTTTTATTCAACTGTTACTATGCCTACAATAATTGCTTTACAATTTTCAAGCTGTGTCTACTAAAGATTATATAGTTAATGATTTTGCCACTTGTAGTAGTAGATGCCATGACTTAACCAAGAGTTTTAATGTTACTTTAGCATTTACCTTAAAAAGCAGGATATCTGCTTGGAAGAGGACTATAGCTTCTTGTCTCTATTTGAAATGCTTTGCACCTCAGCCGAGGAAGACCCAGTCATGATGCAATAGAATGACATGTGAGCTCAACCCCCGCCAAATGCTAGCAAGTAGAGGTGAAGCTCCAGAGCTCTTAAGTCTTTCCCTTGGGTCTGGGTTTAGAGCCTCTGCTCAGCTCACTCCTGTCCTTGGTTCCAGCCTCACACGTACTCCACCCCCACCCCCCAAGGCCCTGCTACTCCCATACCCAGCCACCACAGACTGAGCCAAGGAGAATCCCAGCAGCCATAAGGTAGAGACAGTAAGCTAGGCCAAAGTTGTGGGGAAGGCTCTGAATCATTCTCAAGTTCGTATTCCAGTATTTCCTTAACTGCCTACATTGGGCACCGGTGGGAAGGACCAAGTTTGTCCTCACAAAGTTTGCATTCTAATGGAGAGATACACGGAATGGAATGCATGTATCCATTGGAGTGCACCAGAAGGTGGTATGTGCAATAGAGAAAATACAAGAGGGTAAGAGTATCAGGGCAGGGTGGACAAAGGCTTCAAAGAAGCCTTTTACCCATAGATGAGGAAAAAAGATACAACCATGAGACTACGTGGGACAGGAGAGCATTGAGAAGACAGCAAGGGGCCCAGTGGAGATAGAATAAGTGAGCTGAAAAGTGGTGGAAGAGGAGACCCTGGTTGAGGGACACACAGTTAAAGATAAAAGTGGCATGATCTGATTCTGTTAGAAGGATCAGATCTGGGGGCAAAGAATCTAGGTGAGACATCAGTGGCTTGCACTAGTGTGCCACACTGAGAGAGGCTAGAAGAGGTCAGGCACAACAGATCTGAGTGAGTTCTTGTTGGTGACATCATCTCATATAACCCAGATTTGGAGTACATTCTTGTCCACAGTCACTTTCTGACTTCCTGAGTCTGCCCTTCACTCAAGGTTGGATTAACCCTTTCTGGTTCTGAGTGATACTGCCACCTGCTGCTTTTGTGAGTTTGACTAAGCAGGTGTATATACTTTAGTAACAAGGCCATATACAGTCATTTACAAACTGGTGAGCAGACCACTGGCTATTATATAAGTCCTGCCTGAGAAGAGATTGTTTTCCCTTCAAACAGCCTTCCTCTTCGCTTCTGGGTAAACATCCTGAAGAACCCTCAGTTTGTCTTTGACATTAAGAAGACTCCACACATAGACAGCTGTTTGTCAGTGATTGCCCAAGCTTTCATGGATGCCTTTTCTCTCACAGAACAGCAACTGGGGAAGGTAAGGCCCAGCTTTGCTTTCTGATACATACCCCTGAAAATCACTTCCAGAGACTGATGTCTCATAGATATGCCTCAGATGCCCCAACCCTCAGCATAATTGCAACTGTTAGCGTCTTCCTACAAAAACCCGCCTCCACTCCTTTCTCTAAAACTTTCTGGCCCCCTAGTCTCTCTTCATTTCCTCCCTACTCGACGGCAACTGCCTTTTAACCCATACCCCGTGGCCCTGCTGCTTACCCAATCCCCAACTCTTCCTTTGCACCATCTTAGTACAGTTCTTCCTATAACTGGCATCTTTGCAGTGCTACAGGGCCTTCCTGACTGGCCTTAGTCCTGCTAGTAAACACTGCTCATGCCAGTGTTTCATTCCACAAATACAATCTCTTGATGTGTATGAAGAATTGCAGATGACTATCTGTGAACTCCCCTGGTTTATCTCTTACACATGTTCAAGACACTTAAAAATGTGTTTGTTCATAGTAAAAGTAGCTGTTAAAAACATCACTTACTAGGTTCTTGGTATAGTCCAGTTTATCCCTCAGGTACCATGATTCCCATTTTATACATGAGAAATTTGAGGTCCTTGTGGTAGGCTCGAGGGCTAAACAGATGGCAAATAAAAAACACCTTACCTCATCAAAATACTTTACAGTGTATTTGTAGATTTCTGTCAAGGTCACTTCTTCAGAGAGGTCACGGGTCTTGTTTACAACAGAATTATGAACTCCCATCTGTCTAGCCATACAGCCCTCCCCTGCAGTCAGTCGTGATTCTTCACATCATTATTAGGCAATGGGAATTTCTCTTCCCAAAGGCAAGCGGCAAGCACCAGTCACCTCCATTGTTGTATGTTTGATGGCTACCAGTGATTCTTGGATAAATGCATGCTAATTGAATGACATGTCATGCCACTTGCGAGGTTCACTTAAAACCCAACACTCACTTCTCTGGAATATCTCAGTGTAGGCAGCCTTCAGAATGACTCTCCAAGTCATTGAGACTGTCACTAGACCCTTGTAAAACATACCGGGACATCAGCCTAATCATTAATTTGCCTATCTTCAGAGATTTTAAAAAATTTTGTGAAAAATGATTTAAAGTAAATTCACTTTGTTGTTTACATATCCTCACTGCTGTACTTATAAAACACCGTTCAAATTGCCAAGGACTCTTTGCAAAGTCAGCCGTCAGAGTTACCAGAACCGGTGCTCCACACTTGCTTGAGAAATTGGAATATGTTAATAATCTAATGAAATAAACAGATAAGCTAGAAAATCTGCCACTGCCAATTACTCAACAGTTTTACAGTTATATAAAGGCCTCAATCAGATCTACAATCAAGTCTTTATAAATGCCAGAATTCACTGGTGGGTGAGGATGAGAGCAATGTTTTAATTCAGGCTTTTTAACGACCATTAGTAACGAACTGTGACTGAAATAAGTTCCATTGTTACCGTAACTCAAAATCATGCAAAAATAATAATTTTAGTTCTTTTATGAGAGGAAGACTGAATATATTAGCATTTAATCTGCCTGAAAATAACAGTGACTCACCAGAACTATCTAGATGGCAGTCCGTCACTCAGTCACCATTTACTGAGACCTACTGCATGAAGCCTTGTTAGCAGGAAGCACTGCTGGTGGAAGTTCAGTTACACTGCACCATTATACACCCCCCGGTGACTTTTTATGCTTCTCTGGCTGTTGCTGTTTTTCAGGAAGCACCAACTAATAAACTTCTCTATGCCAAGGACATACCAACCTACAAAGAGGAAGTAAAATCTTACTACAAAGCAATCAGGGATCTGCCTCCATTGTCATCTTTAGAAATGGAAGAATTCTTAACTCAGGAATCTAAGGTATGACTGAAAAGCAGAAATAAGCTTATAAGTTGTAATTTAAAAACAGTCATTTCAGAGCCTCTCAAACAAGCCCCCCCCCCACCCCGCTTTTTTTAGAAACATGAAAATGAATTTAATGAAGAAGTGGCCTTGACAGAAATCTACAAATACATCGTAAAGTATTTTGATGAGGTAAGGTGTTTTTTATTTACCACCTGTTTAGCCCTTGAGCCCACCACAGGGACTTGGGTATAGTCTCCCATCCCAACTAGTCAGAAAGGGAGGCCCCACCTGAGCCAGACTGCACATGGCTGCCCATCTCCTCTCGTAGTCTGTCATGCTGCCTACCTGTGGACCAGCCTGAAATTACATTTGAGTTCATGGGGCCTAAAGCCACACAACTCAAGTAAACTTGGAATAGTAAATCATGGGCCAGTTTACGCTTGAGTGTGGTCTGCTAAAAAGAAAAGCTAAGCCTGTTAAATCACCTAGATTCTGTTTTCCATGGTGACAGGAAATCATGATCTACTTCTAACCTAAGCAACTGTCAATAAACATGTTTTCGGTCAGGCTTTTTACCACCATTATTAACAACTGCCATTTTCCTTTATGATTAATTCTCCTTAATCTGGATTCGTTGTTTCCAAATATGTTAATCCCCCCTTCCCTGATTCCCCCCCACTCAGTCATGCTGGGACAGGCTATCCATGTCAGTGGTGAGAATAGCTCACCAATTCCATTTGCTACTTGAAGATGGAGTGAAGAGCTAAGGTAGGGTAGAGGCAATGAGTTCCTTAAACATGATAAGCACTCCTCTCCAGGGGCCAGGGGTGAGAAGGGAAGCACTGGGGAGGGGAAGGAAGGGAAGGGGAAGCACTGGGGAGGGGAGGGGAAGGGAGGGGAGGGAAGAATTCGTCTCTGATCAGGATGCCCTTGCTTGCTGCATTTGAGGAATACCTGCCTGCATGCTGGCTGCCTAGGGATGCTTGCTGTGCTTGGAATGGCTGTGACGTAATGCATAAAGCAAGGCCTTGGAAGTCTGGCCCCATATTTGTAAGCAAATAGTTGGTATTTTTTGCGGGCTTCTATTTCAAGCCCAAGTGGTGTTGATCCTGTGATAATGACTTAGCAAAACAACTTGCAAAGTGAGTACAGAAATGATCGAAGAAAATGCTGGCATCTGTTTCATACCACTCACAACATCAGGAATGAAAAAAAGAGAAAAGAGAAAGAGCAAGCCCACCAGAATTGTGAATTGTAATGCTAAAATTCTAACATGTAAAATAACTGTTCTAATTGTCAACAGATTCTAAATAAACTAGAAAGAGAACGAGGGCTGGAAGAAGCTCAGAAACAACTCTTGCATGTAAAAGTCTTATTTGATGAAAAGAAGAAATGCAAGTGGATGTAAGCACCCTGGGGCCTGGCTTTATTTGACAAAGTTCTTCAGACAGCTTGGGAGCAAAATGGCTGCTTGAGCTACTCTTTGTCGTTAATTTCTTATGTTTGCACATGGGTTCCACTTTGAGCACCGTCTTATAAGAGACCAAGGCACATGCACAGCTTTTAGAAAGCATATCAACCACTGTGCCTGTGAGTAAAGCTTGGGAACCCTTCTGTAAATAGAGCTGAAGTGGTTGTTGCAAACAGCCTCCTTGTTTACAGAGAATACAGGGCCAGTAAGCAAGTGTCAGTATTGTAACTACAGTCTCCACTTAAGCACAATGATCTCTAAGTGGTTTTGTTGGAAAACTACAGCTATGTAGCACTTGTGACTACACTGTACTTCTGCAGAAAGAAAGAGGATGCTAACAATGCTAGAAATGCGTCATTTGGAAACAGGTGGGGGTGTCAGGGCAACCCTGAGGATCTGCAGCGTTCCTTCACTTTCCCCAGTAGTTCTTGGAAAGGCTGAAGGCAGAATTTGGTAGTGTGTACACTTAGCGTTCGTGAGTGTGTGTGTTTAAACCAAAAACTAACAGTGTTGCAACATTGTTGAAAGGGCTCGTGTTTTTCAGTGGTTGCCAGCTGCGCTCATTAGCTCACCTCCATCCCATCGCAGCAGCTCTAAAGCAAGGAGAGTGGGTGGGTTTCACTGAAATGCAACAGCATTTTTTCCAGACCCTGTCCTTTTTCTCTTTTCATGTATCTGGTAGTGGACATGTTGGGTATTGTAAGAAAAAGAGTTCATGACTTTACTTCTGTTTGATCAGAACTGTCTGTGGATGTGTAAGTCACTCCTGTAATCTTACATTTCTATGCTAGTGTCTCCTTGCTTTAGATTTCTGGTGAACCCTGTGGTTATAAATACTTGTGTGTGATTAAAATAAAAGATACATTTTACATTTCATCAAATTGTTGTTCACATCGGAGTATTATATATAAATATATATTTGAGGCCCGAGGCCTGGCAAATATTAGTACAACTTGGTATCTTAGTCTTACTATGTACTTTTTGAAAGTATTCCTTACAGGAGAAAGATTTAAATACTCATTTTATTCGTGCCTCTTTTTTTTCCCTAAGAATTTCCTATCCAGTTATAATGTGGTCTTTTTTATTGCTGATTTTTTTTATTCTCGAATTTTTGCTGCTCATGACCAATTTTAATACCACTGTGTTTTCCTTCTATTAAACAGAAGTAAAAAGTGTAATCTGACAACTCTCTCACTTACCTTGTGGCAGGCACCTTTTACCCTTGGTGTTCTAAACCCCCAATTTAGGAAGAAATTTTCCTTCAATCAGCAAATAAAACATTGAACACACATTCCTTAAAACCATTTACCAGCACTGTATGGACATCTAGGATGAAATGTGAATTTGTCTTGGTATTTTGCTCCCTAGTATCCGATGAAGTGTAAGAGAGGTAACACTTCAGCAGTTCAGGTGCCGCCCCAACAGGCATCGTCCGATCTGTTCCTCCTGACTGTTGTCTGTCCAATGGACACATCCCAAAATTACTACCAAATAGTTAATTTCTAAGTAGAACGGTGAGAGGTCTGGTCCCCATTTAAAGCTGCTACTGTCTTCAAAGAGGTGAAGGCGTTTATAAGAGAAAAGTTGGAGGAGAGTTGAGAGCCAAGGGTAGGAGAATTGCCCAACAGACTTTCCCTTCTCTGGGGAACACAAAACTCAAAGGTTGAGCCACAGCTTTAGCTAAGTATTACTAAATGCTACACGAGGGTGTCCCTGTCCAGCTCTCTGACGTGAGTCCTGTGTGGAGCCTTACCGCCTCTTCCAGGAGCCAGGAACGTTGGGCAAGTCACTCACCTCTTTGTGCCTCGATTTCTGTATACTATTTCTAAGCTACCTCACTGAGGTGGCATGAAGATTCACTGATGTATGTAGTGTTTGTCAGTCCTCCAGTGGAAAGCACTATCTAGATCACACTTTTGGATCACATTAGCCAAATGCAGAGAATGTCCAAATTAGATGTGTGCTGAAGACAATCAGTCACTGGGTTTATTAAACAACAACTAAAGAAGCAAATGACAAACAGTATCTATTTTCAAGTTTCTTTGCATATTTTTGGTGCAAAACAGTTAATTTATAAACTTTTCTTCTAACACTAGTGTCTAAAGCAGCATTAAAAAAGACTTCTGTTACTTTTTCTGTATTAGGATTTAAAGTCTATTTCTTACTGTATACCTGACTGAAACTGTTCTTGGAGATGAATGTTTTAAATGTCTATATCCAAAAATAAACATTTTGATGTAACAACCATGGACTGTTCGTCTTTTCTAGCTGTAACAGGTTTCTTACTGTAAGTGGCTCCATGGAAATTAGTTTTCGGAACAAGATGTCATTGTACATTCCACAGAACTGAGCTCCTTGCTAACCGAAGCTGAGGGCTGCTCAACTATGTCCCTGTCTTCAAGGGTCAGCAACCGCAGAGACTACTATATAGTGAGAAATCCACCTAAGTTTGAGCTTTGTTTTGTTGACATGAAATTCCAGTGGAATTCCTCTAAAACATGCTACATAAGGATGCTTCCAATGGTGCACAATGAAAGTGAAGTAAATAAAACATAAAACATAATTAATTGGTTAGAACCTAAACAATGTGAAACCAAACTAAATACCAGCAACACCTCAAGAGCCCAGTGCTTCAAGTCAGACTACCAGCCCTAGGTGCAGACCACCAGCCCTATGTGCAGACCACCAGAGGACTTCATTTCCTAAAACTTTCAATTCACCAAAGAAGTGAGGCCAGCAACTGTTTAGTATACACTATATGATCCAGAAAATTAAACACCAACAGCACAGATATAAAAATATTTATTAAGTTACTTAATAAATTAAGTGCACAGCTTTTAGAAAAGGTTAAGATTTCTATAAAGAACATATGTTTAGACATTTTTAAGTCTCTTCATACTTTTAAATGGGCATCTTTGCCAAAACTTTTGGCTTATAACTTTTGTATATAATAAAGGAGATGTTTGCTGATCTTGTTATCGCCAAGCAGACATCTCAAAGACGAGGGAAAGGGAATTCAGGATGGATCTATTTCACGCAAAATGCCAGAAGATATCAACAAAATAAAAAATTTGAAAATTTGATTCCTTAATTGACTAGTTCCTTTTATTTTACTCTAAGTATCTCTGAGACTCCAAATACTTCATCTCTGTTAGTATAACCCTAAAGCCCTGGACCCCATGCAGTGCAGCACATAGCTAGTACCTTTCTTGAGGCAGCTCACGATTTTGGCAAAGAATAATAAAGCACCCCAGGGGCACATGCTCACTTCATGTTTTTATTGAGTTTCTGGCTCTGCCTCTCTTCCAGCATCATTCCCCAGGAGATCCAAGTTCCTCTAGCTGTTTTCTTTGCGTAGTTTCTAGTTCTTCCAGTCTTTTGCGAAGCAGAGAGAGTTCTCTTTGATGCTGTTCTTCCTTGAAAACAACACATAACAGAAAACTAGGAACGTCCCTGCCACTTGCCTCTTCTACAGCGCCCTCCAACAACGTGAATGAAATGCTGTCCATTTTAGCAGTCTAAAAACAGTCTCCTTCCTCTCCTGCCTCAGACTCTAGTCTTAAGCAAAATCCAGTCTGTTTCTCCCCAAAATTTGCCAGAAAGCAAATGAGACAATGCTACTGGCAGGGCAAAGGTACACATAGGTGGCAGCTTTCAAATAAACAAGACTGGCATCGCCGTAATTTACTAAAAGCAGCAGGCGGTCTAAGACTCAATCCAATGGCCACAGTCTCATGCCCACACTGTAAACCAGACACTTAAACGGCCCACTGTTTGCTGAATCTGAAACAGCACACAGCCTAGGCTCTGGAATCTGACAGTTTAGGCTTTAAAAAAAGCTCAGCTGTCATTTATTCAGCTAAGACCTTAGGCATGCCACCACACTGCTTGTTGTTTCTTCATCTATGAAGTGGGAGTGAAAATGGTGCCTTCTCTCAAAGTATTTTTCACCAGTATTAAACAACATATTATATAGACAATGCAGTGTGCTGCATTAGGAAGTTATGGAGAGTTATATGTAATTAAGTTACAAAACGAGGCTACTCAGCTGGGCATGGTGGCACAAGCCTTTAATCCCAGCATTTAGGAGGCAGAGGAGACAGGAGGATCTCTATGAGTTTGAGGCCAGCCTGGACTACCAAGTGAGTCCGGGACAGCCAGGGCTGTTACACAGAGAAACACTGTCTTAAAAAACCAAACAAAAACAAAAACAAACCAGGCTACTCAAACACTGTTCATGCAGTCCATGACCAAATATGAGGAGACCGTATTCCAGAACCATCAGCAGAAGATACAGTAAAGTTAAATCTACTCAGAAAATTTCTACAGTAAATGAGAAAAAAGTTAAAACTGACCTTAATGTCAAATGAATTTTAACTCTAACTGGTAAAACAACCTACAGAAATGTTTACTCTTTTCTTAAAACGCTCATACCTGCATATGAGGGGGAAAGGAGAGGTCCATTCCAGGAACACTAGCCAATGACTGAAAGTTAGCAGGATTGAGTGATGCTGTCGGAGGCATGTTAGGAACCAAAATTAGACTTCGAAATTCATTATGCCTTCTCTGTATGTCCTTCAGTCGTTTTTGAAGCCTTGTATATTCTTCAAATGGAACATTTTGTCTTAAAAAGAAAAAACATTTCTGTTCTTTAATAATGAAGATAAGCATATAATTTTTAACTGGGAGAAAGATTCTTAAATTCTAAC
The DNA here is from genome assembly GCF_903995435.1 of Acomys russatus. Lineage (NCBI taxonomy): Eukaryota > Metazoa > Chordata > Mammalia > Rodentia > Muridae > Acomys > Acomys russatus. Next base: position 17,763,598 of record NC_067167.1, on the reverse strand, counting down.
ATCCATCTATCTGAAAATCTATTTATCTAGAAAGGTAATGGGAAAATTACCTTTGTATCACCCCACCCCACACCCTGTAGCTGGAGCTGATATGGACTCACTTTGCAGTCCAGGATGGCTTTAGGAGGATTAAATGTGTCACCACCCCTAGCTACTATAGATGGGTCTTTTGGTGGTGGTGGTGGGGGAAGCTAGGGTGTCTTGAGACAGTCCTGGCTATCCTAGATTCACTTTGTAGACCAGGCTGGCCTTGAACTCCAGAGATCTGCTTGCTTCCACCTCCTGAGTGCTGAATTTTGTACCACTGCACCCAATCGGGGTGGGGGTGGGGGTGGTGGGAAGAGTGGTGCGTGCGTGTGTGTGTGTGTGTGTGAGAGAGAGAGAGAGAGAGAGAGAGAGAGAGAGAGAGAGAGAGAGAGAGAGAGAGAGAGAGAGAGATGGAGTCTGACTGTGTAGCCCTGATTGGCCTGCAACTCCCTATGTAGACCAGGCTGGCATGGAAATCATAAAGATCTACTTGTCCCTACCTCCAGAGTACTGGGACAAAAGGTGTGTGCCACATGCGTGGCCCCTATATATTAACAATTGGTAATGAGCACTGCATGCTATCAACTCATTATACTTTTACTTGTCAATTCATCAAAGATTAAAAATATCTTGAGAAAAATTTTGGCACTTTTATTTTTATTTATACTCTCGCTTATGAATTTTGAAAAGAAAAGGAGACTCTAAACTATAAAAAAAAAGCTTAAAGTTAGATTAAGCCTTATGAAACTCATTTTTTATGAAATATAGTCAAATATAAAATCATAATTCTTTATATTTGAATTCACCTAATTGTAAATAAAGTGGTTACTGATACAATAAAATGCAGTGTTTGACCTCTGGCTACCTAGCATAGCACCCCTAAAACTCCTGGACACTCAGGGTGAAGAACATCACTTGGACAAGGAATGAGGTAACCCTGGCCAGGGATCCTACAGAGTTTCAGGAAGAGTGAGACATGGCCACAGGTTATACCTTCCAGTCCACTACACCTCCACCTCTGAAAAGGGGAGATAACTGAAGTGAAGGCTGGGTTGTTCATCAGTGACAAATACTGTAATCAGCCTATGGGATGAGGCTGCCATAAAATCTAAAAGACAGGTGGGCAAGGGTTGGCTCTGCAAACATGAGGACCTGAGTCAGGACCCACCGTACTCATGTCAAACAGTCCAGTAGAATCACAGTCAGCAAGCACCAGGTTCAGTGGGGTCTGTCTCAAAACCTAAGGTGGAGTGTGACTGAGGAAGACATCTTACATTGATCTCTAGCTCTCCCTGTCTCTCCCTGTCTCTGTCTCTCTCTCTCTCTCACAAACACACACACACACACACACACACACACACACACACACACACACACACACACACACAGCCACAGGGCAGGGGTCAGGGGGTGAGGCGACAACCAGACAGTGTTTAGGGAACTCTAAGTTGGCCTAGAAGGTGGTGTACAGGGCATGAACACCGTCTCCCCTTGCCCGTACTTTTTCCTTTACACCTATCCACATGGCTGTTCATCTGTGTCCTTCATAGTATTCTTTTAAACAACTGGTAAGTCTAAGGCATTTTCCTCAGCTTTGTGAGCAACTTGAACAGACTAATAGATCTGAAGCACAGGGTCACTGGAACCCCAATTTACAGCCTGCAGGTCAGATACAGGTCATAACCTGGGCTGTCTGAAGTGCAAGCGGATTGGTAGGACTGAGCCTCATCCTGTGTCAGGGTCAGATCTGAACTATAGGACTGTCAAGACAGTGTCCAAGAACACCAGAACACGACAGAAAACACTGCTGCACAATAGGCAATTTCCATTCTGAAAAGTCAAGTTCTTCATTAAGTACCTTAGAACATTAATTAACAGTTCCAAAAGATTTTATCAGCTTAAATCTTCTGGGCCCAAAGACACTAATGGTGGTATTATTAGCCAACAGTAGTTTTAATGTGTGCAGCCATAATGTTCAGAACTATGCTACTGCCATAACCACAAAGCCAGTGAGCATCCTTTTGTGTTAGAATCCCTCAATACCATAAACACCTTATACATGATAGAGACTTTGGCTTGAAGGAACGCTAAGTTAGAATGAAGAGTAAAAGGTAAAAAAGAATTCTTGTATTTCTTGGCGGGGGAGGTGTGTGTGAGTGGGGTGTCCTCTGCAACTTGTGGTATAGACCAGGCTGACTTCAAACTCCCAAACATCTATGTGCCTCTGCTGCCCGAGTGCTGGCCATAAATACACAGTTTAAAATAAAACAGAAGGTACACTGCTCTCAACAAAGTCTTCGGGCTGCAGAGACGGCTCAGCAGTGAAGCATGCTGGCTGCTCTTCCAAAGGACCAGTGTTCAGTTCCCAGCACCCACACGGTGGCTCACAACAGTCTGCAACTCCATTTCCAGGAGACCTCACACCCTTTACTGGCCTCTGCAGGTGCCTGTAGTCATGTGGTGCACAGAAACTGCTGCAGTCAGAGACACATACAGACAGACACAATGGATGAATAAAAACACAGTAAATGGTAAACAGAAAGTGCTACGTAACAATAGGGGCATATATACATACTAACATATTACCTATTTAACACCTGGTTTTCTGTTTCTAATTCTTCTTTCTTTGCTTCCAAGACTTCCACTTTCTCTTGTAGTCTCTTCAATTTGTTTTCATGAAGAGATTTTCTCTTAAAAAGAAAAAAGATTAGTATAAACAAGTATGTTGATATAATAATTTCCTGTTTGAACAAAACTATAGTGGATACTTAAAAAGACCATTTTTAAAATTTAGAGATTAATATTTTCAGTGAATACCAGGGATAGAGATTAGTATATAGTTTGTACTGAAACTGCAAAGGTAAGAAACACAGATCTACCTCACACCCCCAAAGTGACACACAGAATCATTATGAATGCCTACCAGAAAACTGAGACCAATAACCAAACCATTGCCAAGCAAGCTAAAGGAAGGAGGCAGACCCTACTGCACATGTCTGCCATCTGCAAAGGAAAGCAGGCGCTCCATGGTCTGATGAGACACAGCTGAAGAACCTGGAACACATCGAATTAAAAGCCTGTTTGCTACCGATAAATGACTACCAAAGCAAAAATGGAGAGGATGGGAATGCTAAGATAAAGCACAAGCTTATCTTTCTAAATATTAAGAGAAAAATAAATTTAACTTTAAAGAATGGTTCCAAAAGTGAACACTGTACGATTTTGTTAAATTAATGGAAAAGTCTGAATATAATGTAAAGGGACTATATAAACTATGGCATTTTTTTTTTCAGTTTTTATAAACAGGTTTTAGAAATAGAAGGATATCCATCATGTTGGAACTAATTTAGCAGCTGCAGATCTCGTAGACGTTTCTGTTTATTGAAGCCTAACAAGCTTATATAATAAAGGACAGAACGTAAATGCAAAGCTCCATGGAAATACACAAAGCAAATACTGGTATGACCCTGCCAGGACAGTGTCCACACCTCTCCTTGTCACCATGACCCCATCACCTGAAAAAGTAACCAACTAATTTCTTTCCAAAGCTATGATTCTGCCAACTTTTGAGTTTCATGCATTGAAAATTAGACTATATCCTTTTGCAAGTAACATACTCTTTTACTTTAACATGCTTATGAGATTATTACGTTATTCACTCAAGATATGGTTCATTCACAGCCAAATACTGTTCTCCACTTCTGACTACTACACTTATTATTCACCAAGTCTACTACTAAGGGTCACCTAGGTACTCCCAGCTGTGACAGAACTGACGATTTTGAGTGTTCCTGAAGTGATATTGTGGTGGGCATTCCCTAGCCTTCAACATCAATCAGCATCCCCACAGGCCTCCTCATGTTCCTCCTGGCACACACATACCCTAGCAAAGTTATTACCCTTCTACCTTAACGACTGTATTCTTTCTTACTTATGGCCTGAGGAACATGCACATCCATTCATTTGTATCCATCTCATTTGTATAAAAGAAAACTATATAGCATGTATCCTTTGTGTAAGACTTTTTTCTAAGCATTTTATCTATGTGTAGAAGCAACGTTACTGAATATTATAGTAGTAATTTCCCATTGTCATAATGCCACCAAGTATACAAATGTGTACCCTTTTTAAAAACATTTTTCTATTGATGAAGATTTCAATTATTTCCAATTTAGAAGTATTAACAAACTTTCTTGAACACACTTTGATATATATACTCATTATCAATAAATACTGAGGAGATGGAGTATTCATATTTTAGCCTTAGTATATCAATACTGCTATTTTTCTAAAGTGATTCTGCCAATCACACACCCACCAGCTTGACACTGAGAGTCCTAGCTGTTCTACATCCTTGCCGATACTCATTATAGTCAAGTCACTTATGTTTTAGCCATTCTGGTGTAGTATGCTAAAATCTTATTGTAAAAGCTTCTGATTTTCCTGATAGATATCTAAAGATGTTTAACGTCTTTCCTTATCCTGTCAGCCATCAGTATTTTTTAGGGATGTTGTACGTACACATGTGTGTGCTTGGTATACTTTTGCTCAATAAAAAAAGAAAAAAAGAATTTGAATCTTATGAATTTGAAGGAGTGTTTTAAATACTCAAGTTACGAACCCTTTTGTAGATGAATACAGGACAGATTCATGAATCAACCTCTTATAGGATGCTCTTGTCTTTTAAATTTTTTATTTACTTTTATGTGTATAAGTGCTTTGCCTGCACGTCCATCTGTGCACTGCATGCATGCTTGGTGCTGACAGAGGGTACTGGATTCCCTAGGAATGGGGATACAGACAGTTGTGAACTGTTATGTGGGTGCTGGGAATTGAACCCAGACCCCCTCTGGAAAAGCACCCAGTACTTTTAACCACTGACTCAGCTTCCCAGACCTATCATGGAATTTTCTTTCTCTTAAGAAAAACACCTTTCAAGAAAAAGTTCTTTATTTTTAGGAAAAATTACTTTCATTTTCAAATTGTCAATGGTATCTTTTATAGTTAGTACTTTCTGATTCTTCTTTAAGAAACAAGGGCAGTCAGGGATACATAGCAAGACTATCTCAAAAAATAAATTAATTAAATAAATAAACTTACTGCTAGATCTGTATTTTGTACATAATCAGGTAATTTACAAGTGACAATTGCACTTTCCTATCCAGTCATTATACCCATTTCTTTTTCCTTTTTCTTTTGATTTTTTTTGAGACAAGGTCTCTCTGTGTAGCCTTGGCTGTCCTGGACTCATTCTATAGATCAGGCTGGCATTGAACTCACAGAGATTCACCTTCTTCTGCCTCCTGAGTGCTGGGAATGAATGTGCACGCCACCACCACATGCTCATTTCCTTTCCTTGCTTCATTAAATTAGCTAGAACCTCCAACAAAATAATGAACAAAATGTTGAAAGTGGAATAACTTGGCTTGTCCCTAAACTAGAATGAACAAAGGAAATAAATATTTAATCAGTAAGTGTGTTAGCTGGAGGATTTTGTAGTTACCAATGATCAAACTGAAAATCCTCTCCTATTACTAATTTGGTAATAGCATCTACTATGAAAGGTACTGGCTTTCTGGTTTCTTCAGCAGCAAGATGAACTATAGTTTGCCGTCTTTGTTGATATACTACTGAACTATACCGGTCAGTTCTGCATCCTAACTCACTTGTAGTCTTAGAATGACCCTTACATGCTCAAGGCACATTATCTTAATATATAATTGCATTGCTTGTTAATACTTCCAAATTTATACCTGTTTAAATAATGTTAATTTCTCTTTTCTTATGATTGCAGCAGATCTGAACCTCATAAAATACATGAGGATACTCTTTCTATTTTTCTATTACCTGGAAAAATGTAGATTAATATTATTTCCTACTTAAATATTTAGAAGAATTTACCAGTGAAGCCAAGGAGGAATTTTCTTTGTGGAAGATTTTAATTAAAGGTCCCATTTCTCTATCCTTAATAGCCACAAGACTCTTCAGATTCCCTAATTACTCTCACACCTGCCTCACTAAGATTTTCTTCAAGGGATGTATTGCTTTCATTTAAATACATAATCAGCACAATTACTTTTATAATATTCTTTTTATTTTACTATCTATACAATATGTAGTAGTAACCACTTTTCCATCAATGGTAAACATTTGTCTAATTGATCCTTTGAAGTCTCTGAGAATTACAAATTTTTACCAATCTTTTTAAAACCTGAGGTTGCTTGGATCTCCTCTGGGGTGTGTTTGTTTGTTATTTCTCTTGGCTTTTAAATGCTTTGTTATTTCCTGTTATGCTCTGTTATTTCTCTTATGGGAGTGCCTCAGCACATATGTGGCAGTCGAGGACAACTACAAGTTGGTTCTCCCAGGGACTAAACTCAGGTTGTTACCCACTGAGCCATCTCATCTGCGCTATTTTTGTATTTCTGGTAACTATTTCTTATAGCAATTTAAATGTATAAGACAACTGAACAAAAAAGTGAATAATTCCCGTCTGCTGCCTTATCCACTTAACTGACATTACTAACATCTTACACTGTGAAGGGTTATTTGTCAACGCTGACAAACCGACATAAACGCAGCACTGTACCTACCGCATGCAGCAACATAAATGCAGCACTGTACCTACCGCATGCAGCAACATAAATGCAGCACTGTACCTACTGCATGCAGCAACATAAACGCAGCGCTGTACCTACCGCATGCAGCAACATAAACGCAGCACTGTACCTACCGCATGCAGCAACATAAACGCAGCACTGTACCTACCGCATGCAGCAACATAAACGCAGCGCTGTACCTACCGCATGCAGCTGTGCTAGCACTTCATCCTCCTGCCGTACACTTCTCTGGTTCTGCGGCCGATGTCCATCACATGTCCTACCCTCACAGCACTACACCGCAGTGCTCTCCCCATTCCTTCTCATCCATCCTCACAGTCTAGCAAGCACTGACTGACCCCTCACTTTCGCCATAGCTCTGGCTTATCCATATCACACTTGGAATCACATCTTTCAGCTAGCCAGATGCACTTAAGTAAGGGTCTTCTTGGCAACTCACTTCTTTTTACTGTTAGTAATAAACTGTATGAGTGTCCCACAGTTTATGCATGTACCTACAAAAGGATACCTTGATCGTCTCAAAGTACTGCCATAAAGCTCTGACAGTTTGTGTTCGAAACTGATTTGAGTAAATACTTTGGAACATGACGGATAAGTCATAATTAGGGTAAAGAGTTTATTGTAGGATTGTATGCACAGGCCAGTGTGTTGGTGGTGGTACACTCTGCATTCCCACCAGCAGTGAATGACAGAGTACCTATGCTCCTACCTCTACTAGTATTTGGTTGTGTATTGAATTTTAACCACAAAATTTATCTCCATTTTGTATTTATGTAGATCTGTGCTTCACATATAAAAATTTGAGGAGAATTTCCAAGCCATGGTAATGTTACTTCCCTTAGGGCCAAGTCGTATTTGTCTCTGGTTGGCCTCTAGGAGCATTAGTCTCATGTCTAAGTTAATCCACTTCTAAGGACTGAGTTTGGAAGCTCTGCTTCAGTGATGGGTCAATATTATTTCAGTTTACCTTTGTCCAAGAGTGACTCTCTAGAGGATGCCAATCCAAAGCCCTGGAGGATTTCCCTGAACCCATTTTGTGGCACAATCTGAACTCCCATTATTGCTCCCCAAGTTGGTGAGGCTATCAAAGCTGTTCCACTTCTTAGCCTTCCAGCTGTCTCTTCTGGCATCAGCAGTTTCCCCAAGGGATCCGCAACCACAGGCACCATGCTCACCCTCTAGGAACTACACTTCACGACACCGGGCTCACTGACTTGCTACCTCTCTGAGGTCTTCGTGGAGATACTTTATACAATTCTTCCAGGTGTTGTCAAGGTGACTTAGTCTTGCTCAAATGGTTTTAACAAAATACTTGAAATCTTGGGTAATTTATGACCAACAGAAATGCTTTTCGACAATAGAAATGTATTTCTCCTTATTCTGAAGTATGTTTAGTCCAAGATCACAGTGCTGGTAACGTCTGAGGAGGTCCTCCTTCCACACAGATGATGCCTTTGCACTGGATTCTAACAAGGAAAAACGGACAAACACAGCTTTTTGTGGCCTCTTTAATGAGGACGTGAAGCTCAATCACGGGGGCGCTGTCGCTGTGGCACAACTATATTTTGTAATGCAACTGCCTAGTGAATTAGAATATATGCTTAACACAGGGCCTCACTATGTGGGCCAGCCTGGTGTCAAACTAAAAGCAACCATCCTGCGTCAGCTTTCTGAATGCTGGGATTCAGGGAGTATAACACCAAGCCTGGCTTAAAAGTTCATTGTATATAACTGGGTGGGGAGACAACCAACATTCAAATCATCATATCCTATGCAGTACACCTGATTCGTGCGCTTTCACGGCTACATTAACAAAGGTACTACTCCTTTCGTATATTTTAAGACATCTAATTGCTGTATAATCATGTAAATATACAATCTTAAAATCTAGTTGCATTTCTCTGTTTACTGGTCATTTCAACTGCAGTAAAATATAAAAATATTTATCATGTTGACATTTTTCAAGATTCGTATTATTCTAATTACGTGTGTATGTGTCTATATGGGTATATACACATGAGAGCAATGCTTGCTGAGGCCAGGAGCACTGGATCCCCTGGAACTACAGTATCAAGTATCTGTGAGCCAACCAGATGATGCAGATCCTCCAAAGTGAACTTAGGTTCTCTAAAAGACCAGCGAGCACAATGAGCCAGGCCTTATCAGTAAACATTAATTGAGCATGTCTAGTATGCACACACACACATACATGTTTATAGGTGCACAGAACATGTATAATTGTGTCCTATATTTACTATAGCTAATACAACGATCTATAGAATCAGGAAAAGAACTATTCTAGGGAGTGGGGTTTTTGTTTTTAAAAAAGGAACTAGGGTTCTTAATTCTGTAATTTATAGGTTCTCCAGCAGGATTGGTAAGTAAAAAGGACTCTCTGAAGCGAATTATCAGCATAAGGAATACTATAGACTTCAAGATAGGGTCCATGTCCAGTGCTGTCTTCAGCCATTACAAAAGCAAACAACTGTTCTAAGCGCTAGCTAGCACACAACTAAAAGGGACCTTCTCTTTTCCCACTATGTGAGAACACAGTTCGAAAATACTATTCATGCAACAGGAAGTGGGCCCTCACTTGGCATACTATCTGCTCATGCACAGGATGGGGCTTGCTAGCTTTTCACCAATGAAGAACACATTTCTACTGTGCATGAGCCAGTACATTCGGGATGCTTTGTAACAGCATGCTGAGGGTAAGGAACAATGCTTCCCACTCCTCTCCTGAAAGTGTAGTCCTATTTTACTCAGTAAGAGCCAAAGTTCCTGTATCTGTGCCTCTCTGTCATAGATATCAGTACTCCATTGTGTTCTTTCAACGTAACAAACCGTCTGTATACTTTTGTGCTTGCTATTCTGTCTGGAACAAGATCTTCCATGCAAATCAACATGGTATCTTCTTTCCTCCAAGTCTTGTTCAAATGTTGTCAAGTAAACCTTGCCTGATCGGCCAGGCGTGGTGGCGCACGCCTTTAATCCCAGCACTTGGGAGGCAGAGGCAGGCGGATCGCTGTGAGTTGGAGGCCAGCCTGGTCTACAGAGTGAGTCCAGGGCAGCCAAGGCCACACACAGAGAAACCTTGTCTCGAAAAACTAAAACACAAAACAAAACCTTGCCTGATCATTTCAAAAACAAAACACTCTCTTAATCTTGTTACTTTTCTTCTCAGCATGTACTTTCTCTACCTGTTTGCTCCTACTACCCATTATAATTCATGTTTCTTGGTACAGAATCTGGTCACCTTGATATGTATTCCAGTGAACTATACCAAGTACATAGTTTTTGAACTGTCTTACTGACAACACTACTTAGTGACAACACTACTATCTCACCAAAACTCAGGTCCATTTAGAACCTGGGGACATAAACATAATATCCTAAGAAATATTACGTGGCCTTTCCCCCATTACTGGCACAGAGTTCCCCAAACCCTAGGAATTCCTTAGGTGCCAGGGGTGCCCTTTGTAACCAGTAGGAAGGCCTCCTCAATCTCTCCTATTTCTGATTATGAAGTAACTTAAAGTGGGGGCCCAAGGCAACCCTCAGGAGGTCGTCAGAGAGACCAAGTAAATACATGGTGATACTTTAAGGTCCTCTATTCTAACCTACAGGGAGAAGCGGGGGGATTGTAAATTGAGTTCAGCCAAAATTAGAGACAGCATGGACCACTGCACCCTATACAGTTATCTGTGCTCCATCTGGTTGTTCCTAAGTGGTGTCTTTTAAAATAAGCTGGCAAACATCAGTACAGTGCTCTCCTGAATCCTAGCCGATCTTTAAATATGAAAACAAAGTTGTAGGGACTCCTACTACATGGCCAGTTGGGTAGCTTACACTAGCATTGGAGAAGAGGCATTCTTGGGGGACCAAACATCTTAACTTGAGAGATTTAACTATCATGCCAGGTAGTTTCAGAACTGAACTGTCCAAATAAGACCAGTTGGTGTCCAGAGAACTGAGGATCGCCTGTTGATATTGGAAAGCACCCCAGAGTGTTATAATTTGGAACAAGTCTTTGCAGCTGAAATCAAGTTAAAAAGAGGTTAGGGTGGATTAGAGTAGGAATGTTTGCATTAGCATTCCAATATAATCACAACATGAGATAAATGAGTGCCTTACAAAACAAGGAGTTACAGGGCATGTAGAGAGTGGTGTAGTACACCCAGAAAGCTAAGGCAGGAGGGTCAAGGTAGCCTGGAATACATACAAAATTCAAGGCCACCCTGGGCCACATGAGATCCTGTTTCAAAATAAAGGGGTGTGGGGAACGTAACACAAGTAGTTGTAGTCCCCTGCCAAAACCTCAAAAACAAAAGTCAACGGGGATTCCCTCTTTACTACCAAATCCAATTAACATTGTTTCAATAACCAAATGGTTCAGGGACCATTTGTCCCCTTTTAAAAAAATGGTGTGCATGCATATGTGCACAAGTGCGCATGTGTCTGTGGCATCTGTATGGCCACAGGAGGACATCAGGTATCCTGCCTCAATTCTGCCTTACTCCCTTCAGACAGTATTTCTCACTGAACCTGAAGGTCACAGGGGTTTTGATTTTTTTCTAGGACGATAGGCAGCAAGCCTCCTGTCTCTGCAGCCAACAGCTGCACTACAGTTATAGGAAAACAGTCAGCCACACCAGGCAGCACTCATCTTGGATAACCTTCTCCTTCGGCTCCCACAACACTTACACTATTGCTCCTCCCCATGAGCATCTTCCATCCTCTTTAGAACACCACCCAGCTCTTAGTTTTTGTACTACTCAATCATATTCAAAATCTCATTTCATTTTGTAAATTTATTTGACTTGTTAATCTTCCTGTTTCGTTTTGCTATTTCTAGTCACAAGTGCAGTGTCTTTATTTGCATCTAGAGGCATGTCTACATGGATGTGCTGCAATCACTTCATATCTGTGTTTGCTCAAATCTACTATGCCTTCCATGTTCCTCACTCTGCCACCTGGCTCCACTTATATCCTCTTAGAGCTAAATGACCCCTTTCACTTATTTACTTACCAGCCTATTCTGGATTTTGGTTTTGTCTTTTGAGACAGAGTCTCACTGTGCCCAGGTGCTAAACTCCTGTGCTTAAACAATCCTCCTACCCAAGGCTCCTGAGGAACCTCTTGGTTTGAGTGAGAAAAGCCCCCTTAGGCTCATGTATTTGAATGCTTGCAGCCTAGTTGGTGGAACTGTTGAAGGATTATGGGAGGTGGCCTTCTTGGAGGCGGCCTGTCACTGGGGGTGAGCTTTGAGGTTTCAAAAGCCCAGTCTATTCTCAGCTAGCATCCCTGCTTGTGTTTGTGGATCAGGGTGTGAGCTCTCAGTTACTGCTCCTGCCGTGCCTGCCTACCTGCTGCTGCGCTTCACACCATGATGGGAGTGGACTCCAGCCCGCTAGAACACACACTGCACGTGACTATCATATTTTGCCACTTCTCCCCTTCAGGATGCCTTTGGGAATTACCAACTCTTCACCGCCATTCCTATATTCTAAACTTCCTTCTAGGCTTCACACCTCACTTAAACCTCACAAAACAGTCTTTTGTCTTCAGGGTTTTTTTTAAGTTTTACTAAACTTGCTCTTTGGCGCGCGTGCGTGCGTGCGTGCGTGTGTGTGTGTGTGTATTCTGAATACTCCTCTTAGCTCTCTCCCCACTTCCCTCCGTCCCACATTCCCATCTTGTTGTCTGGTGACTGTGTAGCTGTGGGTGAACTGTACACTGGAGCCTGATGGGTGTCTTCTAGCTTATTTAGTGTTTGTTTTTATTTCTTTGAAGCTGGGAGGTCTTGTCACAGTGGTTCTCACCTTGATGTCTATGTAAGTGACCTGGCAGTGGTTAACAGAATTACCAGGTGTTTCTTAAACATTATCTTATTTCCTCAAGTACTCCTCAAGGATAAGGAGTGATGATGGCCTTTCTTCTCTCTCAGCACAATGCTAGGCCACATAACATTTTACAACTTCAAGACTAGGAGTCACTACTTTTGGAGAAAACACTTAGAATATTACTATTTGACAAAGAACTACTTCAGGCTGGGCCTGTGGGCACACACCTTTAATCCTAGCACATGGGAGGCAAATGGATCTCTCAGTTCCAGGCCAGCCAAAGCTACATAGTGAGACTATATATCAAAAACAACAACACAAAAATCACTTCAGAGAGACGAATGTCAAAAAAAAAAAGTGCCAAATGTTATTTCAAGCGCCTCAAAAGGACAGACAACTCACTGTGCCCAAAGCAAGAGACCGCTCCTCACACTCACTCTTGAACACTGGGGACAGGGAGCAGAGAGAGGGGACAACATTCAAAGAACCGCATTCCAATTCAAGATCTGGGGCACACTTTTCAAAAATAAATTTAAAAATTATGAACATATCACAATTTCATTTCCACCAAAGACTACCTAAACACACTTACTAAAAATGTCATTAAGTCTTGTGCTTAGAAGTTTAGCATTCTGAATAAACATACCCAGATGGCATGTTTATCTAGCCTGGAGGGAAAACAAAGTTACTATTCTTCAGTTTAAGAATTTTTCATGGGTAAAAAATTAAAGGATTACAATTTCTATCCTAGAATAGGATGGTTTATGTTTTACTGCCTAAGAAAGTTATGATATTTTAGACATTTAAATACAGAACTTTAAAAGTTTGTTGACCCTCTATAAATTATATTTGTAAGGATAGACAAACAGTGATAGAAGTGGGTTTTTTGTTTTTCTGAGACAGTCTCCCTGTAACCTAAATCCACCTACCTCCCTCTGTTTCTGCCTCCAGGGTACTGTAATTTAAAGGTGAACAAGAAATCATATGAAGCTGGGCACAGTGTCGCACGCCTGAAATCCCACCACTTGGGGAGGCAAAGGCAGTTGGATCTCTGTGAGTTTGAGGCCAGTCTGCTCTACAAAGTGAGTCCAGGACAGCCAAAGCTACACAGAGAAACCCTGTCTATAGAAAGCCAAAGCTAAGCCAAACCAACACAACACATATATATCTCCCTAGAATCAAATAAAGAGGGAAACAGAAGAGTAACAATATAGTGAAAGCAACACTAGAGTATACCATAGATCCAAGCTAGGATCTCCCTACCTTGGTTTTTTGAAACAACATCTCCCTAAATAGTCCAGGCTGAAGCTGGACTCACACTCTTCTTGGCTCAGCATCCCAAGTGCTGGGATCACAGGCAAACAGCACCATTCTTTGCAAAGTCTGGATACTAATTAGTCAAATCACTCTGGTTATCTACAATGTCAGTTCCCTAATCTGTACAAGCTATCTGAAAGCTAAGATTACTTAAAATTCTAAAAGTATATATACTCACATATGTAGCACTGTCCCTATGCCACAAAATGTCCCTTTTCAACTCCAACTGATAAAATTAAGTTCCTAGGACAGTGTTCCATGTGATGTGATAGCTCCAGGTTACTGTTATTCACTGGATTGAACTGAGCAATTTTCTATGACTTAAGTTATAATTCATGTTTTGCATATTAAAAAGTGAAATGATACCTGCATATGGCATCCCATGACTTTAGTACCAGCACTTGGGAGGCAGAGGCAGCTAGAATTCTATGAGCTTAAGGCCAGGCGAGTCTACAGAGCAAGTTCCCAAACAGCCAGAATTACATGATACTCTGTCTCAAAAAAAACAACACCACCATCACCATCACCACCACCACCAACAACAACAAAGGTGAAAGGAGGAGCTGTAGAGAGAGTACAGTGGTGAAGAGGATGAGACCTGGAGTTTGCATCTCAACCCTCACCTAACAAGCACTAAGAGAAGGCCAGCAGAGAGGACCGCTGGAGCTCAGTGGCTTCCAGCCTGGCCTCAAAAACATACCTGAGTCTACATTTGGAAGAACAGGTAACGATGATAGGAGGACAGTCCTCCATACACAGCGGAATGCACATGCCCCTCCATCCCCCTTCTCCCCCAACAAGTAAGAGTTTAAAAGAGCATTGATACTATGCTCTTACCTATCTGCTGGTTAAGTATTTAAGAAGAAAAATGGTTGCATTATTACAGTGGTGGTAAAGTATTACTTCCTAAGTTTTTAACATTAACCCCCCCCCCCCTTTTTCTGGTATATCTACAATTACTAGTTGATAATCTCTGTCACCACTGGATGTCACTTTTGCTCCAAAAGAAGGCAACTCAAATTAACCTTAATAATTAGGATCTGACCTCTATAATACTTACTCCTAATAATGCAACATAAAAGCTTAACTGCAAAAGACAAACAAGTTATAAGACTTTCTAGTGATTTCTGAATTCAGATATTTCTAAATGTCAAACAATACAAGAAGTACAGTAGGATTTCTAAAATCATCATGAGTCAGAAAAAAAAAAAAATCACTGAAGTTTCATCAACATTAATAGCCTTTCGGGATTTACATATGAACAGAAAGCAAAATAAATGACAAATAAAAGAAAAAATATACTTCCATACAGGTATTTCTTACATAGGAACTGTCTTCTAGTCACAATCTACTATTTTTAGTATTATAAGAATGTCTTAGCTGGGCATGCTGGTGCACACCTTTAATCTCAGCACTTGGAAGACAGAGGCAGGTGGATTTCTGTGAGTTCAAGGCCAGCATGGTCTACAAAGCAAGTCCAAGACAGCCAAGGCTACACAGAGAAACCCTGTCTCAAAAATAAAAACAAGCAAACAATGTCTTAAGTTATTTCTCTTATATAATTAATGAACACTTAACCTATCAATAATATACTGGTATACTAGGGCATATCTCTCTCATTCACAATGTCTTTCTTCTTCCCAACCAACGTCACTATGAAGGAAACGTATCAAATGGTGACAAATCAGACATAAACACACAGCCTAGTCTCTCCCCACACCCAAGTCTGCTGGAAAAAAGTGCTGGATCACTGCCACAATGAGTCACAGCTGACAATGGAGTCTACTATAGTCCTTGCTCAAGTAGAAAAGTTGTAAACTGCTGACCAGACGAGTCACCTGACTACAGAATTTCATGATGTACTTGACTGTTTTCAAGAATGTGAAGCTTTTAGAGTCTAAAAACATATATGCCTACAAAGGACAAATCAAGAAAGCATCAAAGTAGGAATTATCAGAATGGAGTCAGAAGCCAAGGGTAAGTCCAAGGTAGGCTTCAGACTGCCTACCTGTGGTGTCATTGCTTATCTGTCACGGGGGGCATGGCCCTGCCCAGGGCTATATAAAAGGACAGTCCTACCTCGGCCCTCTCTCTTGCTGTTCCTCTCTTGCCCCTCTTTTCCTCTGTCTCTCTCTCTCTCTGGGGTACCCCTGCTCCCTTTCCTTCTCCCCCCATACTCATTTAATAAACTCCTCTACAACATAGTATCTGGCATCTGGTACCTTATTACTATCCTCTTATCTTGTATCTTATATATTAAACATAAAACAAGGTCCTACTGCTGGGGCAAGATGACATTTGTTCTTTTATTTTTTGAGTTGGAAACACGCTCTCTTGTTGTTGGGACATGGTCTCTGTATTGGCCTGGCTAGCCTAGAACCTGGTGGATATTCTTAGATAATTCTTACCAATGAGCTATATCCTGGCCTAAGAAAAGCGACTCTAACCACAAAAGAGGTATTACAGATGTTAAGCATAACTGAAACAGGCTTAATCATACTATGACTTCAGTGAACAGCAAGTCACGCACATCTGTATGGACTGGCTCTGAAAAATATGACCTGTAAGAAGAAGATATTCTCTAAAAAGTTTTAGAAATACATCTATTAGTTGGATTTTCCTAATTGTGCAAGATGAAATCAATCGTGAAGTGTAGTTATTGGGTTTAGCTTACATGTCAAGCTCCGTGGGGGTGAAGAGGCACTCACCTTCTTCTGAGCAGTGGCGGCTCGCTGCAGTTTCTCTTTGGCTTGGTTGTACTTCTCTTCTCTGTCCGTGATGCGCTCATGAAGCTTATGCTTCTCTTCCAACCACTGGCTCTGCCTTTCCTCCAGCGTCCTGCCAGGGAATGGGCACACAGAGCAAGGACTCCACAGGAGCTCTTAGGTCAAACCCGCACTACTACAGGCTGTTATCAATCTCCCACCCGCCTGACCACAGGCAGATGCCCAGCTGTAGTGACTCTTCTATGGCCACATATTTCCTCAGTGTCACCACAGAGCCAGCTTGATGAATATGACACTGTATTTAGAATAATATATACACTGAGTTTACACAAAACCTCCAAGCTAGGTACATCTGTCATGCCTTTTAAGTGAGGAAACTGAAGTTTAGATCATTTATTAAGCTCCATAAAGAAACATGTCTATTTATGGCAGTATAAGTGCTTGAAACCTGAACAATGATTACAAGTGGCAAGCTATGAAAACTGTGCCTAATAAAAACAGTTAAAATAAATCCTGCTGCAGGGTATGGTAGGAAACACCTTAACCCCGGGACTCCAGAGGCCTGGGCTATTTCATCTGTGTGCTCAAGGCCAGCCTAATGTACATAGTAAATCCCAGGACAGCCAGGATTACATAGATTATCTTTAAAAAAGGAAAAAAAAAAATCAAGCTTGATATTAAGTCTTAATGCTGAATGTTTTCTGTATGGAGTAAATTTCATATAAATGGCATTTTAAGTTGTATCCTAGTAATAACTTAAAAGCTATTCTGCATACTTAACAATAATACAAATTTTAGTATCAATACTATGGTCACTAAAAATCAAAATAACAAGCCCTGTCATAATAGATTGCTTGTCTATTTACTCATACAAATTTTAAGTATATTAACTGGAACAAAAGTTAAACTCTCCTGACCTAGAAATCTAGTATTTTGTTTATTCTGAGTCTGGGTACTGAAAATTTAACTCAGAGGCATGCACAGGCTGAGCAAGCACTCTACTGCTGAACTATATCCCTAGCCCAGTGAAGTATTTCAATCTGCTAGCTACACTGTATGTCATCAGAATTCTTAAGCTTATTTTAAGCAAATACTCAAAGATCACAAGATACAAATTTCTCCTTTTCAAAATAGAAGAAAGGTAAGTAGCTCCTCTGGGATGTCAAGACACATTATAGAGGTATGTCTTTCTTACTGACTTTCCCTATACATAAAACTCCATCTATAAAACACAGACAAGCCTAAAAATATGAAAAATAGAAAAAAAAAACTGCAGAGAAAAGTTTTATGTGGTAAGACTGATTTAAGAACAAATTTGGAGAGAAAACTGTCCTATAAATAAATAAAAATAACATGCTATAAAAACAAAACAAATATAAAACAGTATTCTTCATTTACTTGTTTGTTTTTGCTTTTTTAAACTTATTCTTGTGGTGCTAGGAGTCAAGTCCAGGGCCTCTGTATACTAGGCAGACAATTCTACTGAACTACATCTGTGGCACCATCTTATCACATACCATTTTCTAGAGAATATAAATCCTGAGTCTATCCAGCACCATTTTCCTTAGCAGTTTACTGTCTACTACCAATAACTTTCAAGGTACAAAGAATATAATAAATAAGTTACTACTTTTCAAAAGGGAAATCTAAAAAATAAAGGGGGGGATCTAAAAAGCTAGTTCTAAGAAATCTATGGGGTGTGTGTGTGTATTCTGCCCTCTGGCATTCAGAACGGAACTGGGGATCACATTCTGGCTTGCTCAAGAAATACGAGTCTTTCTTTATGAGTTTTCAGAATACTGTGTTCATACAGGATTTTAGAGGTCCTGGGGCCATATATAAAAATTTAAAAGCAATTTATGAGTAAAAGTCCATTTTATGGAAGGAGAAAGTACACTACCCACAAATACACTTGGTGTTTTAATCAGCAATAAAACATGCTTTATATATACAGCAAAATGAAAAAATAGTTTGTACACAAAAAAGAGCAAACTCTACTTTTCAACTTCCAGTTGCACTTTTTCAGCTTGGCTTCTTGAATTTCGACATTCTTGTTTCAATCTCTCCACCATGTCCTTCAGCATTTGGTTTGAATTCAGCAAGTCATTCTCTGACTGTGACAGTGAGGTCACTTGGATCTGCAAATGACTGATTTGCTTAAAAGAAAAAAAGAGAGAGAGAGAGAAAGAGAGAAGGAGAGAGGAGAGAGAGAGAGAGAGAAGACACTAAGACACCCATCAAGGCATGTGAGAAGCAGAGTGCCTCCCTCAGAAATGTCTCTCAGTTGACGCAGGGATGCCCTGCGAGTGAGGTGACAGATATCGAGGGCGAGGGTCATTTCTCACTATAACCAAAGACTTTCAAGACCATATATGGTCCTCAGGTACTGGTTCTCTCTTTTCATCCTCAGATAGGCATGGCAAAGGGGCTTGGGGAGGAGGTGCTATGGCAAGAAGAAAAGAATCGGTGGACAGTCTCCTATTACAAAGCCTTTCCCTTCTCTGCCAGAGAAGGTTTTAAAAGCAAGCCAGCAGGGAAAACAGTTGAGGGAACTTGGTCTCCATAAGCACACCTGAGGTCAGCTAGCCAACCCTACCAGAAGGGCTACTCTGCGAGCATTCAGGATTGCTGGGTATGAATATGGCGAGGGTCACTGTAACCCTCTTCTTCAGAGGTTTCCGGGCTTTCTATATGCCCCAGTACGGGAACGAGAAGTGTGCTTTGAGAAAGCGAGTAACATGCTATGGATTCTTTAGCCGCTAGAGCAGCAGTGCTCAGCCTGTGGGCTGCAACCCCTTCAGGGGCAAATGACCCTTTCACAAGGGTTGCACAGCAGATACTTACATTACAACTCATAATAGTAGCAAAATTACTACTAGTAGCAACAAAAATAATTTTATGGCTGGGGTCAGCACATGAGGCACTGTATTAAAGGGTCGCAGCACTGGGACGGTTGAGAACCACGGCTCTAGAGTAACTTGTCAGCACATGTGTCAAAGCTAGAGGCCTTGCTCCATCCCGGTTTACCTTCATGTGGAAGCACTTTTTCTTATGATATGTTGGAGTTACAGACCAACTGGCTACAAAGACTTAAATTCTTTAAAGTTGTGACTAAATAGACCTCACTGGTAACAATTTTATATCTACATCTTTCATAAGCCACTTCTGTTTTATCAGCTAATAAATGAAAAGTCTTCATTTTTCTTTCACTTCAACTCCCCTTTAGCCATTCTCTGAAAGACCTTCCAGAACTGACAGAATCACGAGACATAAGTCAAAAGGAGCCACCATAAGTCCAAGATGCAGCTCAGCTGCAGAGTGCAACTGGCTAATTAACGCAAACACAGGCCTGAAGTTGGTCCCTACCATCACCCAAAACTACCGCAGTAAGATTCAAGAGTCAACAGCAACAGGGTCTTGCTGCACAGCCCAGGCAGGCCTCAAACTCAGGGTCCTCCTGCTTCAGCCTTCCACAGAGTAGGACTGCAGGTGAACACTGCCTCCCCCAACATGAGGCAAGGTTCCTGGCGGAATGAATTAGCCAAGTCTGCTGACAGGGTAAACGCCTTGTAAGAGAAGACTATACATGTCCACGGTGCAATTCCTGGACACCGTGACATGG
Organism: Acomys russatus; assembly: GCF_903995435.1. Taxonomy (NCBI): domain Eukaryota; kingdom Metazoa; phylum Chordata; class Mammalia; order Rodentia; family Muridae; genus Acomys; species Acomys russatus. Next base: position 17,743,443 of record NC_067167.1, on the reverse strand, counting down.
TGTGTCTCAGATTTCTATTTTAGAATAAATTTCTTCATGTAGTAGTTCCTTAAAAACTGAAGTAGAAAGTATTAGCTTTTTGTTACACCTTTTAAACTAAGCAACCATCATAAAATTTACCTCTAGATCCATAGGATGCAGAAACTCCAATATTTATAAGTATTAGAGCAGTAAGTATTATGCTGGATTATAGCAACGTCGCTCAGAGAATAAAATGTTGTGCCCTGCTGGTTAAGGCTCTGTAACTGCACATACAAAGCAATGCCAGCTGACACACAAACAGTATTCTCTCCCAATTCAGGTCCCAAAACTGCATGTGCAAGGCTGATTTCTGCAAAATCCTAAAGGGAATCCTCACTGCTCATAATCTAAGAGAATAGAAATACTTCAAGCAAAAAGAAAAAGCAGAATATAGAAACAAATATGCTTCTGTATTTTACCCAACATTATATAAATATTTCCTTTAACTAAAATATAAACTTCTTCCCCAAATACAACTCTTAAATTTTACACAGATATAGCAAGAAACCAAAAATCCATAGCCCCTCACAAAATATCAATTTACATGTGTAACCAAAAAACCTGGATATTTCTAATTAATTTTTAAAATTCAGAATATCATTTTAACTATAACAAAAATTTTGTCACAGGCCACAATGTATCAATATATTAAGGTAAACAGCAAAAGTAAAACAAGTCTACTAAGTTATAGCAGAAAAATTGAAACATTTTATCTTTACATAACAGCTCCATCAGTATATTATTGATTATGGTGACCAGATTACAAAGTACTGATTGAGATTAACTACAATGACTACATAAGGTACACTTAAAAGAAGCATTCCCAAAATAAAATCAAGATGTCTATTACAATCACACCTGTTTCAATTCAGCATTTTCAAGTTTTTCTTTCTCTGCTTTTTCAGTATTCACAATTTGTTGTTGAAGTTTTAACCTAAAAACCACAACCACACAAAAAGATTATGAGTTTATAATTCATTTATCTCACTAAACTAGTCAATCACTCTACTGAATGGCTGTTTGACAATGGGTACTACACTATATACAACTCAAAACATTCCAACTCCTGGCAGCTACATTATGTCCACATAAAACAACACAAATTACTTCTTTAGCAACAAGAGCTGCGTGTGGAGGAGCAACAGTTCTATAGGGACACCAATAGCTAAGGTTTTAATAAAGGACACTTGCTCAACTATATTCATAGCAGCTTTATTTGTAATAGCCAGAAACTGGAAACAACCTAGATGTCCTTCAACTAGATATGGGTAAACAAAATGGATAAACAAAATAAAACAAAACAAAAAACTGTGGAATACTACTCAGCTATTAAAAACAAGGACATCATGAAATCTGCAGGTAAATGGATGGAACTAGCAAAGACCATCCTGAGTGAGGTAACCCAGACCCAGAAAAGCACACATGGTATATAACTTGAATAGTTAAGGTCTGTCACGTCAAACAAAGTCTTACAAAAATGTACAGTACAAAATATGTGAAATTAATTTTTATTAGGAGATTAATAAAGGCCAGGTAAGAGAGACAGAATTTGGACTGGGCTGTGAAGGCAAAGATAAGTGTCTGAAAAAAGAAGCTAAAGATCTACTAGAGGTGAAGAGCACAGATGAAACAAAACCCTAACAGACACATCATCAAGAGCATCTCCATTCTGGACACTAAGGGTTATTTTCTATTGCTATGGTAAGTACCATGACAAAACCAACTTGGGGAGCAGAGTTTATTTTAACTTCTAGTGTCTAGTCCATTATCCAGGGACGTCAGGGCAAGCACTCAAGGAACTAATGCAGAGACCGTGAGGATCACTGCTAACTGGCTTATGATTCATGGCTTGCTCAATCCGCTCTCTTAGAGCGTCAAGGACACCAGCCCACCACTCTCGCTGAGTCGAGCCCACTCACATCAATCATTAGTCAAGAAAATGGCCCCGCAGTCTAGCCCACAGGCCAAGCTCATGTGGGCAGTTTCTCAACTGAGGTTCTTTCTTCTCAAACGATTTTAGTTTGTCAAGTTGGAGGCAAAACAAAGAAAAAAACAAAACCTTAACCAGGACAAAAGGCAAGTGGGCAAAGAAGCAGAGGGCTAACAGTTTAAATGTCTTTATTGAGAGTAAGACAACTAAAAAACAGACAATTATGTCTTTGAAGAGATGACAGAGCCCAGGACTTGGACAGGTGTGTAATGTGTGGGATGATAAAATAGATAAAAGAATGCAAGTGAGAGGATACAATTTAAAAACAAAAATACACACACACACACACACACACACACACACACACACACATGAATAGTTCAACAATATGGACGATTGATGGCAAGGGATCTGAAACAGGGACAGCTTGAGCAAGATCAAAAGACTCCATGAATGTTGAAAAATTATCTAGAAGTACATAAGTGGAAAGGGAAAAAAGAATAGGGATAAATTAGATACAACAAATATGAAGGGAAAATCCATTTTAGCCAAACTTAGTCAAATAATGATCGAAAAACCAGATTAGATCCACTGCTATTTCCCTGGCTGATCCCTTGTTGGAGGGGAAAAGAAGGAATATTTTCCACATCAAGGAGTTGGGGGTGGTATGCTCTCTCAGAATTCGGTGAGATGCTTTAAAAGAAAATGTTGAATCACAAAATATTTTCTGGCAAGAAAACAAAGCTGTTTCAGGGAGCTCTGCTGGCCATGTAGCTCAGTATGGTAGTGTAAGACCTAAGGTTTGATTCCCAGCATTGGGGCTGGCGGGTGGGGGAGGTGAAGAGAGACAGAAGGTAGGGTGGGGAGGGAGAGAAAGAACTTTAATAAGTGGGTGGTAAGAGATTAGGAAGTGAAGGGTAAATTAAGTTGGAGAATGGTAAACTGTAGTTACTTATACTTTAAATATAATCATGAAAGTAGACGGAGGAAATAGGATAGAGGTTCAGGTTACAACAGAGAATTCAGCTGTAGAAAAGCTGTTATAAAGACAGAGGCCCCACTTTAACAGATCAGCAGTTCTATCTCATAACGCTCTCTGGTGATGGAAATTATCATCTGAAAGTTTCAATTTGAAAAGGTTCTAGCCTCGTGTTACTACATGTAGACAGGATGACAGAGGAACTAAAATTTTAATTTCTTAAAATTTTAATTAATTTAAATCAGATTTAAATAGTTATATGTTAACTTAAACTCAGATTTAAATAGTTACATATCCCACTCTCCACTCAACTGTGGAGAATGTTCTGTCCATTGGCTAGATCTGGGTAGGGGTTTAAAGTTTACTGCCTGTATTATCCTTGGCTGGTGCCTTAGTTTGAGCGGGACCCCTGAGCCCAAATTTGCCTATCATAATGTTCTACTTGTAGGTTTCTAGGACCCTCTGGATCCTTCTACTTTGCTATTCTCCCATGCTTCTCTCATCTAGAGTCCCAATAGGATGTCCTCCCCTCTGTCCCAGTTTCCTGGTAAGTGAAGGCTTTCATGGGACCTGTCCTCTGGAAGGGGAGACCTGGTGGCACTCAGAGGAAGGACAGCAGGTTACCAAGAAGAGACTTGATACCCTATGAGCATATACAGGGGGAGGTAATCCCCCTCAGGAACAGTCATAGGGGAGGGGAATAATGGGAAAATGGGAGGGAGGGAAGAATGGGAAGATACAAGGGATGGGATAACCATTGAGATGTAACAAGAATAAATTAATAAAAAAAATAAGTAGAAAAGAAAACATTAAAAAAAAATAGTTACATATTCAGTGGCAAAGGATCTTGCCTTCATATGACATTCCTGTCCGTTACCAAGAGATGACAAGCAAGAGAAGAAGCTTGTGATTTCTCTATTATCAAAATTCCCACTACAGGTCTCTTCAGAAGAACAGTGCCCTCAGCACCAACTTTCTGAAAGCAAGCATCCTGTCTGAAGCACTGAAAACTGACTGACCATTGTTTACTAAAAGGGAATTTCCTGGAAAGATCGGAGGCCACTGAACCAAAGCATTCCTAGAGAATCATGCTATTATAACTGACACACTTCTGACAAAAACATACAACAGGACTCTGTGGCCTTCAAGTGCCACTGCCGACCCTTTACCCTGTCACTTACTCAGCAGTCCAAATCGTAAAGGAATTGGTTTAAATGTCCAATTATACTTCCTAATAAGATGACACACAACAAATAATTCTTCTGACGATATAAATGGCAAATGGGACACAGTAAATGACTTTTAAAAGGGTCCATATCTACCTGAGAGCAGCCAAATAAGCAAGCAAACCTAAAGCAACGATATCAACACAGAGAAGACTAAGTTATGTGAAAGGTAAGTTCCCAGCGATGACATGTGAACCAGACTCAAACACTCCTACAGTTTTCTAATCTGAGCTGGCAAATAACTGCCCTTCTTTCGTTTCAACATACACAGCTTGTCTCACAGAGAAAGCAGTAGAAAGTAAGCCAACAAAGAGAGGGGAAAAAAAGGAATAACTTCTATCTGCTCATACATTAGTTGTAGATACAGGTGGCCAAGAGAAGGAGAGAGAGAGAAAGAGAGAGAGGGAGGGAGGGAGGGAGGGAACAGTGCAAACCCTGTCCTTTCTACAAGTTATATCAGCTAATTTCTTGCTACAGTTTTATTTAGACTGTTGCTGTTATGTAAAGTTGACTACACACTTAATTTTCTATAATTTTTACATGGTTAAATCTGTAGGTAACTCTATAAACATCACAAACTGAATAAATACGTAGTAAGGCAGCGTTCTGCAATATAAAAATGTGTGTGTGTCACATTCAAACACACATATACTTGCGCTTGTCTATGCAGGCACATGTGCAGATCAAACACTGACACAACTGGATACCTTCTCCAATCACCACTCCATATTACTTTTTTGGAACAGGGTCCCTCACTGAACCACAAACTTGCTCTTTTGGCTAGAGCAGCTGGCCAGCCCATCCCTGGAACTACCTGTCTTTGCTCTCCCGTGCTGAGGCTACAGGTGTGCATTGCCATGCCTGGGTTTTTCAATGGGTGCTAGGGATCCAAACCTCGTCCTCCCACTCGTGCAACAACAGCTTGACCCACTGAGCCACTGGCCAGGCCATAACAAGGTATTTTCTTTCTTTCTTTCTTTCCTTTTTGTTTTGTTTTTGTTTGTTTGTTTGTTTTTGTTTTTCGAGACAAGGTCTCTCTGTGTAGCCTTGGCTGTCCTGGATTTGCTTTGTAGACCAGGCTGGCCTCGAACTCACAGCAATCCACCTGCCTCTGCTCCTGAGTGCTGGGATTAAAGGCGTGCGCCACCACTACCCGGCTTACAAGGTATCTTCTAAGACATTATTTTTTGCACTATGACAGATCAGTGAGGAATAAGCCACTTTAATGAAAACAAAGCATTAGTATATAATAACAAAGTACCCCTAAAGTATAGATTAATGTCTAGCAGATCAACTACTTAACATATATTGTTCTTTTTAAATAATAGATGTTTTTATACATTATTTATACTTTTTCCTGTCGAGACCCATCCTTTCCCCCAGTCTCTGACATACCACAGATTCTACTAAATAGAAGCTACAATTACAGTTATTTTAGTGAAAAATAAACATAGGCTTGGTTGATGTGGTTACATTTATAAATCAGTAAATAATAAATGACATCAATTATATGACACTCCAAAGGGAGAAAAGTATACAATCTTGAGAAATACTCCTTCTGTCAGACATTATATGGTTATGGCATCCTTACTTTAAAATAAGTCTGAGGCCAATCATACATGATAAATGATCTAGAGAAACTCAAGAATAATAAAAAAAACAAGTTATCAAAAGTGGCTAATGAAACAGAAAATGATTTATATTATTGACAAGTTAAAGATGAAAACTGGTTTGTATTTTATTAAATGTTCCTAAATAAAAACAAAAGCTATGGATCAAGTTCACCACTATCTGTAAGTAATGATAGAATGCTGACATTTTATCACTACGGCTACAGAAGCTCAAAGCAAGAGAAGTAGGTGTGAATTCAAACAGAAAACATTCTAAACGGCCAAACTGTGAGATCACGATAGAATAAAATGATATATGGGGGTGTTTCCCTGGGGAAGGTAGAAAGAGACGCACAAACACTGTCCTGAATAGTTATGTATCTATTTGAATAAAAAAGATGAGCAAGACCAGCTCTCAAAGTCCAGCAACCAATGATGTAAGAAATCCTAAAATCCAGCGCGCGCGCGCGCACACACACACACACACACACACACACACACACACGCACATACACACACACACAAAATGAATGTCTCTTAATGTTCATACCCCAGGATGTTTCACTTGCTTTATCCTAGTACTGGCCTTGACATGTTAGGTCACAAAGGAAATATGAATGTGCTGCGTAAGTGAAAATATTTTCTGACCACAATGCTGTGAAACTCAAATTTAATAATAAAATAATAAAAGAGAAGCAAGAAGAAAAACAAACATTCTTTTCTATTCAAAAATTTTAAAAAATCTCTAAAGGTCAATAAAGTCAACTGTGCCTACTGCACCAGCGACTAATTAGAACATTTAAAAACAGCACCACTTTAATAGTACTAAAGTCTTAGGCATAAAACTTTGTAAAAGAAGAATATGTTGGTGAAGTATAAAAGTATATGACAGTAGAAGATGAGTGATGGAAGATATTCAAGAGTTGATTAGAAAATATTCTCGGGTCCTGGGGTCCTCCTCAAACTAAGGCACCAGCCAAGGAGAATATAGGCATTAAATGAACATGATATTCTCCACCGTTGAGCGGAGAGTGAGATCTGACTCTCACACGAACTCTGGTGCCCCTTTTCTGACCACGTCCCCTGGATGGGGAGGCCTGGAGGCACTCAGAGGAAGGATAGCAAGTTACCAAGAAGAGACTCGATATTCTAAGAGCATATATGGGGGGAGGAGGTCTCCCTCAATGACAGACATAGGGGAGGGGAGAAGGGGGGAAGTGGGAGGGAGGGAAGAATGGGAGGAAACAGGGGAAGGGCTAACAATCGAGATGTAATATGAATAAAATAAAAATAAAAAATAAAAAAGGAAAATATTCTCAAATTTACCTACAAAGTCAATACAATTCCAATCAAAATTTTAGCAAGCAGGTTTTTTTCAGATTTATTTAATTTTAATCTATTTTATGTATATGAATCTTTTGCCTGTACGTATGTACATGCATCATATGCATGGCAGGTGCCCAAGAAAGTCAGGAGAGGTCAGTGGATCCCTTGAAACGGGAGTTAAGAGTGGTTGTCTGTACCTGAACTTTGTCCCTCTTACAGAGGGACATGCACTCTCAACTGCCATGCTGTCTCTCTAGCCCTGAAAGCTAATCTCGTACTCAGGGAAGAAACAATATAGACAGCTCAACTAAGACCGGACTGACGCAAAGATGCCTGCCATCTACACTCCTACTCAGGGTTGCACTACATAACTCCCAGTGCAATTATAAATCAGTTGGGAATCTAAGAATTGGTAAAGAAATAAAATTATCTCTATTTGTAGATGAAGTTACTGAGTAAAATTACTCAATTTAGTACACAGATAGAATATAAAATTAACCTATAAAAATTTATTATCTCTATAAACATTAACAGAAGACAAAAACAAAAGGGAAAATACATCCACAACAACGAGGATTAGATACTTAGAAAAAATTTAATGCTTTAGAAAGAAGGGGAAAAAACCCAAAGAACTCAAGGGCCATCAAGATGGCGTAGTCAGTAAAGGCGTGTGTGCCACATGCTGTAAAAAAGGCAAAAGGACAGCCCAGTAAGTGGGGAAGCATTTCTGTTCACAGATAAAACAACACTAAAACGTTGGTTCTCTCTAAGCTAAATTAATGCAGTTGATTCAAAGAAGCAACTGCACTGACACATCAATCTAATAATTTGGAAATCTAGAGCCCTCTGAAGACTTGCAATTTGCAGAGGAAGATTCCAAGTGTAACCAACAGTTAATTTATTGCACTGCACCTCTTCCAACAGTCACAGTCAGTCTCACTACAGGCTCCTCTGTACACCAGCAGGCAGCGCTGTGCGTACAGTGTAGCAACCAGAGTGGGTAAATGTAACCTGTACCTGGACTGCTGACTGTTGCGTCTGATCCAAAAGGTGCAAAGAAGTAAGAAGTTACTGTTGTTCCTTTTTTTGGTTGGAATCATTTCCAGGGACCTCTCAGAACCAGTGTATATCCTTTTAAGTCTTTATTTTACTTTTGTTCCACTTCTGGAAGATAGTAAGGACCAGGACATTCAAAAGCTGAGCCAGTGCTAGGGTCTGTGAGGTCCCTACAATCCTGGGACTCAGGAGGCTGAGGCAAGAGGATCATGAGCTCAAGAAATTCACAGAAAGATTTTATCTTTAAAAAAAAAAAAAAAAGATAAAGAGCTGGCGAGCTGGCTCAGCAGTTGAGAACATTAGCTGCTCTTCCAGAGGATATAGCCTCAATTGCTAGCACCCACATGGCAGCTCAAAACCATCTGTAGCTCCAGTTTTATGGGAACTAAAGCCTTCTGACCTTCACAGGCACTAGGCACACACACAGAGACATATATGTAGATAAAACGTAAAATAAAAACAAACCTTAATAATAATAATAAAAAAGCTTAAAAACTTAAGAGGCCAGAAAGCAGTGGATAGATATATTTAATATACTTAAATTTTTTTCAACTACAAATTCTGTATCCACCAAAAACACTTCCAAAATGTTTATTTAATAATAAAGTTCATTTAGATTTTTTTTAAAGGGAGAGAATTTTTCAAATAAAAGTGAGGAAGTTTGTATGCATAAGACCTATGCAAAAAACAATCTTCAAGAGTGGTCAATGGGTAAAAGGAAAGCATCTAGGATAGTAACTCAAACTGATACACACACACACACACACACAAACAAAGATAGCAGTAACAGTAGATATGCGTGCAATTATAAAAGCTATTATTGTAATAGCAATTTGTAACTATACTTATTAACGGCTTAAGAGAATAGCGTTTTTTAAAATTAGTTTTAAAAACCTAGTAGTATTGTAACATTAGCTTAGAACTCTACAGTATGTTGTGGTCAATTTAAGAAACTGAGTCACAGCACTGTCACAGCATTGTGAAGGTTGAGAACCATGGTCTGGGCCTGATGTTAGGATTTCTATGATGCTAGAAAACAGGGAAATCCAGATGCAGAGACCCACAGCCAAACATTAGGCAGAGCTTGGAAAGTCCAACCGAAGATGGGGAGGAAAGATTTAAGAGCCACACCACAAGAAAACCCACAGAACTAACCTGAGCCCACAGGGCTTCACAGATTCTCAACTGCCAACCAGGGAACCTACATGGTACTGACCTAGGCCTCTGCACATATGTTACAGCTGTGTAGTGTGATCTTGTGGGACTCCTAACAGTTGGAGCAGGAGCTGTCTCTGCTTCTGTCACCCACCTCTGACCTTTCCCGTACTTGGTTGCCTTGGCCAGTCCTAATAGGAGGGGTGTTGCCTAGTCTTACTGCAGCTTGATATGCCTTGGCTGGTTATATCCATAGAGGCTGGCCCTTTTCTGAAGAGAAACTAAGGATGAGTGAATTAAGAGTGGAGCTGGGAGGGGAGGAGGAGGGAGAAACTGAGGTCCGGATGTAAAATAAATAAAATAAAAATTAAAAAGTAATTAATTACAGAGAAAAACATAAAGACATCCTCAGGAAGTGGCAGGAGCTTCTAATAATCAAAGCAGAGACTCTGCACAGAAAAAACATAAGAAAATCAGAGCTGGAAAACCTGAGTAACAACTAAAAGGTGAGAATGGTGAATGGATGCTAAAATTAGTAGAAGAATGTTCAATGAAAGTATTTACATAACCTCAAAATATGAAGAAGGGAACGGAGCCTAAGATTATTTGAATGGAGTGAAGATAAGAAACAAGTGAATAGGTCTGATTTATTGAAATGCTAACTTCTTTATCTTGACTGTAATACAGCTAGGAAATCTGTTACAACATGAAGATCAGGTGAAAGGTATGGAGGAATTTCCTGTGCTACTTTTACACCACTATGTCCTCAAAACTATCTTAAAGTGAAAAATTAACCTAATACTCTGAAGCTCCCTCCGGGCTGCCTCTTCCGCCATCTGCGAGGCCCGCAGCTTCTCTTCGCACTGATCCTTTTCAGACTGCCTCCAGACATCGTGCTCCACTTTCATTTTCTCTAAGTCTGATAATCTGTTCTCAAGTTCTAGCCTAAAACAACAGATGATAATTATGTTAGGAGAACTACAATAAAGATGATCTGAGAACACAATGTTTCCACACAGAAGCTGACATAAACTCAGGTCCAGCACTTACTTTTCATCTTGTAATGCCATGAGCTTCTGGTAACCTTCCTCCTTGGCAGCTTGCACTTTACGTATTAACTCACGATCTTTTTCCACCAAGAGCACTTTGTGATGCTCAACAGCTGACTTGAGGATCTCATTGTCTGACTGCAACCCTAGTATATTTGTACAAGAAAAATGAACTACGTTCAATATTAACATCAAAGTTTATAACTAACAAGCACTTGAAACCCAGTAAAGCAAAAGAACTGTGAACGTGTTTCTCCGGCAGCAGCTCATTATAGCATTCTCATAATAACGTAAACAAACTAAAACTTGGAGATCATTTTTATTGTCACATTTTAGGCAAATACACACACATCCTTCAAAAGGTTATACAAATGGATTCTTTTGAGTCTTGGGAGGTAAAGATCAGCTTAGATGAATACCCAAAGAGGCTCATCGACTCCATTTCTTACAGGAGGTCTGGAGCTGAAGTCCCAGGATAGTAGCATAAACTAGATGGTACTGGTAAATTAAAAGAGGGACAGAGACCTTATTAAAAAAAAAAAAAAAAAAACCCTAAGATTCTAGAAAAATACTATATTTCTAACAAAAGAAATATGTATTAACAACAGCATTTTCAAGGTTACTGAAAAAAATTCTCAAGTCCTGGAATAAATATTTTAGATAAGTAACTTCAGCAAAAAAATTATATTTAAACTCTTAAAAATGCAATATAGCAATAAATCCCAAACTCTAACACTTAAAAAAATTACTCTCAATTCTGATTATATATAGAAATGGTCAAAACAATCAATAATAAAAATTAACTACAAGAGGTCAACTCAAGTACAGTTACATCTGAAGGGTAGATTTTAAAAGTATTTAAGAAAGAAACGTAACCTCTGAGAAATCATGTTGAGGCATTTTAAGACTAAAATGGAGCTTTAAAATAAGCCCACATTGAACAAAGATTCAACAACTAACCTAAGATTTATAGCAAGACAAGCAAACAAAACACTATGACTGGGATCCACTTGCTTACAGTGTTCACCCTTGTAACCAGATGATGGGCAGCATTTAGAATTATAGAAACATGGTGGATATGCTCACATTTTCAATGTATTAATTCACACAGTAATCAAGAACTATTATATAAACATATGGTTTTTCATTATAGAAAGATCACAGATGAATAAAACATTCAACATAATAAAAATATTTCCTATATACTCTAAGATTAAGACTGAAAATCTGGAAAATGGTTTGGGTTGGTCTATCTTAATAATTTGAATTTAGACCTGAAAATAACAGAGAAAAGCATGGGAAATTATATATTACCATCCAGTTCACTTTGGATCTTATTCCTTTCTCTTTCTAGCTCACTCTTAGCTCTTGCTGCCTCCAGTTTGATGTCAGTTATTTCTAGTTTGTTTGAATGTTTAAGCTCTTTCACCTGTTGGTCATTAGAAATTGAAATTATTATTGGGTCATTTTCTTACCATTCAGTACATACCTAAAAGTGTAGGCAGAAATGAGAATAATTTGGTAATACAGGGTCTAAGTATCTTCCAAGAAAGTATCCCAGGGCCCAGAACAGATAACAAAAGTTATCTTTTCCTAATGGAACTAAAGCATTTATATACAAATATCTGGGTGGAGTCACCAAGGATTAACCTTGCCTTAAAAATCTTAACTGTACATATCTAACATCTGACAATTCAGAATATTTCAGGGGAAATATGTTGAAACTTTCCTTTTAAAAAGGAAGAAACAGAGCCGGGCATCCCAGCACTCGGAAGACAGAGGCAGATGGATTGCTGTGAGTTGAAGGCCAGCCTGGTCTACAAAGTGAGTCCAGGACAGCCAGAGAAACACAGAGAAACTGTCTTGGGGGGGGGGGGGGGAGGGGACCAGAAAAATAAGGAAAGAAAGAAAGCAAGAAAGAAAGAAAGAGAAAGAAAGAGCTAAACATGGCAGCCCAGGCCTCTGTTTTAGTCAGTACTCAGGAGGCAGAGGCAGACACATCTCTCAAAATTCAGATAATCCAAGGCTACTTGACTGGATCTGATTTCAGAAAACAACAAAAAGGTGGCAAGAAAGGCAAAGGCATTCTAGGTAGTAGGAACAGCATATCACACATTACTTAGGAATAATACCACATAATCTGCTCTTTAAACAATGAGCTATCCCTTACAATACAGCATAGAAAGAAAGGCTTAAAATCTGTGGGAGACAGCATTTTCTTAGAGTTATTTTTGCTATGACGCAACACCATGATCAAGAAGAAAAGGTTTATTTGGCTTACACGTCCACATCACAGTGCATCAGGACAGATTCTCCAACAAGGCAGAACCTGGAGGCAGGAGCTGATACAGAGGCCAGAGAAGAGGGTTGTTTACTGGCTTGCTGCTCAGGGTCTGCTCAGCCTGCTTTCTCATAGAACACAGGACCACCACAGCCCGGGATGGCATCATCCACGATGGGTTGGGCCTTACCCCATCAATTAAGGAAATGCCCTATCGGCTTGTCTACAGCCGCATCTTATGGAGACACTTTAATTGAGGTTCCTGCTCTCAGATGACTTTAGTTTGTGTCCTCGAGCTGACATAAAGCTATCCAGGTCAAAACAGCTGCTCAACACCTTTAAGGCAGAATGATTAACTTTGTTTTACAAAATTAACTCATGAGTTTGGTTAAGAAATAAAAGCCATCTAGCCGTGGTGGCGCACACCTTTAACCCCAGCACTCAGGGAGGCAGAGGCAGGCAGCTCTCTGAATTTGAGGCAAGCCTGGTCTACAAAGTGAGTCCCAGGACAGCCAAAGTAACAGAGAGAAACCCTGTCTCAAAAAAAAAAAAAAAAAAAGGGGGGGGGGATAAAAGCAAATAAATCAGTTCACAGCAAAACAATAACAAAAGAAGCCCAGAAAGGAGCAATTGAACTGGAGACTGAACTGTGTTTGCACACGTCCATCCTGTGAGGTAGAAGGAAGCGGACAAACACAAAGCATATAAATCCTTTACAGCAAACTCTACTTGTAAACACCCAGGTGAATTTCAACAATTTTCCATACTTTACATATAAATAATTCATAAAATATCAATTTTTAGTCTAAATATTCCTAGCTAACAATTTTTATCCAACAAATATTTACTAGATACCTACTATGTGCAAGGTACAGTTCTCGGAGCCAGGAATATAGCAGCAAAGAAAGTTTAGTCTTTCCAGTCATCCACACTATTAATTTACATTTTCCACAAAGTTCTAAAATTATGCACAAAGGCACCAGGCTTTAATCAATAGATGTAAAGGCTAGATAAATCTGTAATCTAACTTAAACCAAAGTTTAAAATTATAGAATAAGAGTAGAAAACTACAAACATATACAAGTCAAAAACATATAATGTGGAATGGTAGAAAAGGATGCTATACAGAGCCCAGTAGAACCCAACAACAAATGAAGATGGGATTTAAGACACAAATAGGTAAAGGGCCAAAGAGGAAGAACCACAGATAGTTTATTAGAAGAGGGTTTGTCTACAAAAGATACTGGGAACATTGCAAGAATGGTTTCATGTAATATACGTATCTCAAGAAAACAAAAAAGCAAGTACTATACTCTTTACATTGCTAATCACAATAAAAAGGATCCTTTCAAATTAATTTGTGTAGTACTAGATGACATAGACATAAGACAGACACCTGCTAGGGTTTTTTGTTTGGTTTGGTTTGGTTGCGTTTTTGAGACAGGGTTTCTCTGTGTAGCCTTGGCTGTCCTGGACTGATTTTGTAGACCAGGGTGGCCTTGAACTCACAGTGATCCACCTGCCTCTGCCTCCCCGAGTGCTGGAATTGAAGGTGTGTGCAACTACGCCAGGCCCCCTGCTGGTGTTTTTAATACTTAAAGTTTTTACTGTGTCATAATTTAAAGAACAATTTCAAAGTGAATTAAATTGTTGAGAAAATATATTAAAATATAATTACACTGACATAATTTATTACACACTAACTGCAAGAAATTGAGAATAACATAAGTTCAGTAAACCATACTATAACTGCTTTTAATGAGGTGATAAATTCAAGTCAATTTCATAGAATATTGAGTAATTTCATGGTAACCTAAAGAAATAAAAACCTATTTCATATCAATCTCACCCTGAGATTTACTAAAATAAATAGAACATTCTTTAGCTGGAAAGTTGGAGCAGTCAGCAAGATGCTTGCAGCACAAACATAAGGAAGCGTGTGCGTGTGTGTAAAGTGTTTCTTTGGTGCCATACTTCTTTGTTCTTAAAGTAATGAATTTACTTATATAACCAGTAATTGTTAAGCTCCCAAAATGTTTCATATCTAAAATATAAAAACACTAAAAGAATTTTAAAAGCATGAAAAGAGGGAAGAGCGAGTTTAAGGAGTCAACTGTTTGCCTTACAGGCATGATGACCTGAGTGTGGGTCCCCAGGACCTACGTTAGAAATAAAAATCGTGTGGCATGCCAGGATTCCCAGAGCTGGGGAGGCAGATCAGAAGCAGCTAGGAAGCTTGTCTCCAAAGATACCATGGAGAACAAGTGAGGAAGATACCTCATCATGACCTCTGTCCTCCACATTCCCACATACACAAATGACAAGTTCAAATACCAGTAAACTCTGATGGTAGAGCTTCGGTCATCATGTCCCTGTGCTCAGGCTTCCAAACCTAGAAGCCTAAACTTGAAGAATATCTTACCTCAGTCTCTCCCCCAAGCTAAGTCACTGTCTATTAAGACAGAGTTCAGACTGGAGAGATGGCTCAGAGGTTAAGAGCACTGTCTGCTCTTCCAAAGGTCCTGAGTTCAATTCCCAGCAAACACATGATGACTCACAACCATCTGTAATGTGATTTGACACCCTCTTCTGGCCTGCAGGTGTACATGCAGATAGAGTACTCACATAAAATAAATGAATAAATCTTTGGGCTGGAGAGATGGCTCAAAGGTTAAGAGCACTGTCTGCTCTTCCAAAGGTCAAGAGTTCAATTCCCACCAACCACATGGTGGCTCACAACCATCTATAATGAGATCTGGTGCCCTCTTCTGGCATGCAGGTGTATCTGCATGCAGAACACTGTATAATAAATAAATAAATAAATTCTTAAACAACAACAACAACACAGAGTTCACCAGAATCTATCCTTTGTATTGTAGTTTGCTCTACACTTTTGACACCACAGAAACAAATATCCAGATATGTGGACTAAAACAGAATTTTAATTGGTAGTATTGGGAATTTTCTAAGTGTTCAAAATCTGTTAAAGTACACAAATCTACAAAAATAAACTGTGATGGGGCTGGCATCTGCAGCTCTTTCAGAGAGCTCAGGATCAGTTTGACCAGCAGCCACGTGACGGTTCACAGCTGTCTGTAACTCCGCATCCAGGGGATCCAGTATCCTCTCTTTGACCGCCGCCCCCCCCAGGCACAAGGGCAAACATGGCACACATACAGACATGCAGACAAACACTAATATAAAACAAGTAAACCTTGCATTTTTAAAAACAAAACAGAAAACACTATGCAGGAGAAACAATATAGTTTTTTTTAAAGGTGTTACACCAGACGCCTGGCTATAAATTTCAAAGCAATGATATCTGACTTCTGGCTTTTTCTAAATTCTGAGACAGTATGACCTCCTTTACTTAGCTAAATAATCACAATTCTGAAGGATGGTTTCTGTAACTAAGATCTCTAAAGACTGAAAACCTCAAGAAGCAACTTAATGTTCTTCGCTGGATGTGAGATATCATTAAAGACCTCATCTTTAGGCCATCTCTGATAACACCGCTAATCTGAGACACTGACACCGCATAGCTTTGTTCTAAAGCCTAACATTGACAAATTTAAACTACTTAGTTAAACATACCCCAGGTGTTCCTTTGCACTGCAAACAGCCATTTGCTAGGACTGCAAAATGTTGATGAAAATGTCAAGTTGCAAAGAAAACTGTGACACACGTTAGAAATATTTTAAAAATTATCCTTCCTGCAATCCTTTTACATATAAAATTTCAGAAGAAACTTGCTTTGTCTGGAGTTGAAGGATGTATTGAATACTTCATTTATATGCAAACTACTTCAAGTATGCCTTAAAAACCACAAGCAATTCTAAGCAAAGTGCTAATAAACAAGCATAGAGAAATAATACCAAACTCCTGTTTTCCTTCAGTGGAATAAGAGATTCCATTTATTCTCTAACTTGCAAAAAGAAAACAATAGTGAAGGGTGTGTGTACAGGACACAGAAGAGATGGTCAGTACACAGATGAGCCAGAGAACTAGGGCAGAATCCCCTCCCCCTGCCCCAAGAGTTAGAAGCCACTAGCAAAGCCCAGAGTATCCAATGTCTTATTGTTACATTTGCAGTTCCAGTTATTTCAGGAACCAAGGCAGGGTACTCAGAGCTAAAACAATGTACTGTAAATACCGAATACTTAAATACTATTAAGCAAAACTGAAAACAGTTTATAAAGGACTTGAAGAAAAAATTGAGAATTTCCTATATCCTGAATTTATTCCTTTGTGTTTTATATCTGTTTTGATTGGAGGGGGGAATGTTAAGATATTGCTAAATTCTTATTACTGTAGACATTTAATCTATATGTGCTGGCCTGAGTCAGGAAGAAACCACATCATTAATTCATTTCTAGTGGGGTTTATATTATAGGATGTTGGAAGAATTCTTAGACTTGTTGCACTTAGGAAATTAGGATCCCAACGAGATCAACAGGCTATTAAGGACATGAAATAGCTTGTCTACGGTGATACATTTACTGACCAAACAGGCTCTGGGCTTAAAAGGAAGAGAAAACAAGTATTCTTTTCTTTCTTTCTTTTTTTGTTTGATTGTTTTTCAAGACAAGGTTTTTCTGTGTAGCAACCCTGGCTGTCCTGAACTTCCTTTGTAGACCAGGCTGGCCTCAAACTCTCAGAGATCCGCCTGCCTCCACCTCCTGAGTGCTGGGATTAACGGTGTGCGCCACCATGCCTGGCCTTTATTTTCTTATTTAAGGATACACTAAAAGTAAAATGAATGAGTTAGGATTCAAAGTATGTTCCTCTCATTCAAAGCCCATGGACTTTGCATTGTATTTCATTACTTATTCCAGAATGGCATACTTTCTACAGATAACCTAAATTAAACCTATAAACTAACAGGCACTACCTAAAAATTAAGATATCTTAATAACTGTGATTGGGAATAGCTAATTGGTAGAGTGCCCAGCACACACAAAGGCATAACTTCCACTCCTAATGCCACAAAAAGGAGAGAAGAAGAGAAGAAAAATGTATGTGTGTGTGGTGTGTAGATTTAACCTTTGAAAATCTTATTGTAGTTGAGTATGGTGCTACATATAATGTGTACTGCATAAAGGTGGCACATGCCTTGAATCCCAGTACTCTGGAGGAAGAGGCAGGTGGATCTCTGTGAGTTTAAGGCCAGCCTGGTCTACACTGAGCTCCATCACAGCCAGAGCTACATACTAGAGAGACCCTGTCTCAAATAAATAAGCAAACAACAAATAAATAAATATCTTGTTTGCCTAATTTAACTTTTAGTGTCAGCAGAATTCAATGAAACATCGGGTACAAAACATGTATGCTATAGATAAATTGAAACAAAAATAAAAAGTCACTATATATATAATCTACAACATGAAGTAGTCTGAATTATTAAATTTTTAAAAATTACATTAGATAATTACATAATTGGGAGAAGGGACATACAAGTGCAGATGCATGTTTGGAGATCAGAAGACACTTTCATGAATAAGTACCAGGAATGGCATGCAAGAGCCTTTACCTATTGCTATCTTGTTGGCTTTTAATAGAAAAAAATTGAGTAGACTATCTTCCAAGGGTAGCATCCATACATACATCTAAAATTACTATTTCTGTGTTCTGAGCACAAAAAAATCCAATACTTTTATCACAATACTTTGAAAGAAAGTTTTAAACTTATACTAATAAAATACATAGTCATTTTCCAAAACAGAATGCTAGTTCAAATGTATGAAAAATGGTAACAAGAACATCCTAAGCATGAATTATTATTGGTACATTAGTTGTCTGTAGATGAATTTACATGGAAAATCAAATAGTCACAAGATGGCATGATGACAGAAAAGAGACTAGCAGCAATTGTTACATGGCCACAGGTTAAAACAAAGGGGTATGATACACCCATACAGAACCCTATTGGAGGGAGTCTATGGGAGGTACCCTGCAAGGCTAGAAAAACTGATCCTTGAGGCCATGGGTTGCCAAACAAAACCCCCAGTCCCAGGGATGGGATAAGTCCCTGTGAATCATTAGTTGCAAGGCCCCAGGCTTTAACATTCTTTCTGCCCCTCTTCCTCAGTCCCCCTAAACCACTTCTCTGGGTTGCCTACTAGAACCAGGTAAGACCCTTTTGTAAAAGACCCCACACTTCATGCATGCACAGTAAGGGGAAATCCATGGGAACTGAGCTGAAAACTCTTCCCCGTCACCCAGTTTTCACAGTGCCAGAAGGTGCAATGCAGGCTGCTGGAAAGGATGGGCATCAGTGTCTTCTAGATGTGAGTCCCACCATCTACAAAAGCCAACCTGTCAGGTGAGTTGTGCCCAGCTATGCACCAGGGGTGCTAGTGTTAGGGGGCTACTAGCTACTAACGGCTGTCTCATTAGTTTTGAGACCCAGTGCACAGGAGGTGCTGCATTCTGTAAACCTGGTCAAAAACCCATGGTGGAAGAGATCATAGGCTCTAGAGGAAAACTAAATATGGATGAATGTGGGTAGAAGGAGAAAATAATCACAGGTATAAAACTGTCAACAAAATTAATTGAATTTAACAAGGAAGAAAAACAAGAGCTGTCTGACTTCCTAGCCAGAACAGTGTCTCCAGGCAACCATGAGCCTCCACGTGTGGAGACGTTAGCTCTTCTCAGTCCACACACTGCCCATGAGCCATCTCAAGACATTCTTGGCCAAGACAGTGCCTTTAGTAAACACAGTGACTACCTTAACCTGTGAGTCATTCTGATTTTTACAGTAATTGTATATACTTGCTCTGATGAACACAAAATGATTTCACTGATTTGGAAACCAATCTTATTTTCAAGATCTTAGAAAAGTCCAAAGACTAAAAACAGTAGTATGTTAGTGAGTATTTGTTACAACTTATGATAAGCATTTATGTATAATACATCATTTTTTTCACAATTCTACAGATATGTATATAAACATAGATAGATACCAAAGTTTCAAAGAGAAATACAAAAGTCACATAGCTAATTAAAAAACAAAACAAAAAAACCCTTATATTCGATCTGTCTAACTCCAAAGCTGCTATCTTATTTCCATATATATATATATATATATATATATATATATATATATATATATATATATATGGAAAAACTGAATTTGAGAAAAACTTTAAGACATAAATATTCGAGGTTGGTCTGCTGTATTTTGATGCTAATTACTGCTTGCTGCCTCTGTGACCACCAGTACCTGGCCTAGAGCCTAACCTATTTGGCCAATAAAAGTCCATCACACCTGGGCAGGGCAAATGGATAGGCGTGGCTAAGGTTCCCAGGCTTGGGGTGACAAAGAGAATCTTGAGAGGAGGAGAGACCAGAAGGGAAGAGAGAAGAGAGAGACTGCACCATCATGGATTAGATGGAGGAGAAGCACATGGCCGGCATGGATGGAGGATTTGGCCCAGATGAAGAACATTAGGAAGTATTTGAGATTATGGATGGGAGGTAGCTTGATAGAAGTTATTAGAAGCAGATGACATGGAATTGGGACAGGGATCCCATACCTGCCCCACTATGGGAAGTAGTTTAGAGAATTAATGTCTGCCCTGTCGCAGGTTAACTAAGGCTATTTTAAAATATAACAGGTGTCTGTGTCTTGATTGATTGCCTGCGGGTTAGAAAATACTGCCGTAATAAACATAGGTCTAATAATAAATATTGTTAGGACATACTGGTAATTTAACTGCAACATATAAAGATGACTTAAGAACATTCAAATGACATTTTAAGGATCATTTAAAAGAAAATCATGTTGTTAGGATTACTTAGTGAAGAAATATTAATAGGTATCTATTATGTGAAGTGACCTCCCAGGATGTATAAACACTGTAATGAAAAGCAGTGTCTGCTACCATGGAGTTGACACTTGGTTAAGGAGAAAGTGGTAAGGAGAGATTTAAAACAAACTAAAGCAAACAGGGGCTGGGGAAATGCATCGGCGGGTAAGAGTACTTGATGCTCTTGCAAGATCCCAGAACCCACATTGCAGCTAACAGCCAAATGTAATTCTAGTTCCAGGGGATCTGATGCCCTCTCCTGACTTCCTAGAGCACCACACACACATGTAACACAATAGATACATGCAGGCACACACATAAAATAATACAATCTTTTAAAAATAAAAATTAAATATATAAGATAGCATTAAGAGTTATGAAGATAAACAGAACAGGCTAGGAAAACAGAGAATAAGACAGAAGAGGGAAAATACTATTTTACTATTTTGAAGACAAGGAAGGCAGGCCTTGTGTAGGTTACAACTACAGAAAGGAAGGAAGCAAGACATGTAAATATGTGAGGGAAGTTCACAGCAGGCACACAAGTGCAAAGACCCCAGCAAGAGTGAACTTTTTCAAAGAAAGTCCATGAGAGAAGAGTGAAGTGCATAGGACGGGAAACAGTGCTGATGGCTGAGGAAGGACTAAAGAAGACAGGTAATACAGAGTACAGAAAACAAGAACCAGTTAGAAATCTATCACATTTAAAAGATAAGAAGATAGGGGTGAAAACATATTTCAATATCGAGACTTATTCAAATGCCACACTTCTGTATCACTGTGCAGTCTCAAGCTCTCTAGATGAAGCAAAGCACAGCAACTCACTTCACTGCTCAGAGCACTTATTTCTCGGTCAGCTTTATGCAATTTGCTGATTAAAGACGTGTTTTGTTCATTGCTTGATTGCAGCTCTCTCTCTAAGCGTTCAGCTTGTAGCTTAGCTGACTGCTTTTCAGCCTTCAAGACAAAAGATTTTTAAAGATTTACCTATAATCTTTCATATTATATTAAAAGTAAGCATTCTTTAAAATGTATATGCAATCAAACACAAAAATTAATCATTCAGAACTTAAGCAACACTAACGTCTCCCAATGTTTTCTCAAACTGACCTGCACAACTCAATCCATCTCTTTGAGGAGAGCACATACTAGATGCCTCAGTATGGGAGTGCTGACATAGTCTAACATTTTTAGACATTCTGGCTCACAACAGTTAGGAAAAAGCATCTTAGACAGCAGCAAAAAAGGAGGCTAACAAGTCCCCCAACTGAGTTAGAGGAGCTTGCTTGCTGCCAGGCCTGATGCCCTGAACAAGATCCCCAGGACCTAAATGGCGGAATGTGAGTACCAGCGTCCACTAGCTATCATCTGTGCCAACCATGTACCCTGGCAGACATGCACTAATATACACATATAAGTGAATGCTTTATCTCATTAATCACACACAAAATAAATGAATATAAAATAAATGAAAATCTACAATCAACAGAGATTTTTTTCCCCAAAGAGACAAAGACAAAAACCTCAAAATTCTCAACTGTCCTGAAGCCTTTTGAAACATGAGCAAAGAAGCCTCTGATTTTACCCCACAATTAAGATTCTTACTGAAATCTCTAAATTGCCAGGAATTTCCTTAAAGTGATGCTCAGAGTACTCTTACCAGAGAGGAAAAACTAAAAGCATCTAAACATTTCTAGTGGAGATAAATAACACCACAGTGTTTTTGTACTTACAGAATAAACCACAGGTTTAACTTTCTATGCATGTTTACTACACTAAATAAGAACTGTATTCAGCCTATAACTCAGGGAACAACAACTATTTTCTTCAATTATAAAATGATATTTTGTGTACAACAACAGCCAAGAAATGCTGGAGAAAAAAATGCTGCCATGTATTTACTTTTCATTTTTTCTCACAAATGATAAAAATTAAATACAGACTCTTCTGAAAAATGTCACAAATGAGTCATCTGTCTTTTGTCATCATTCAACTTACCCTGAAAATAATCACTCTAGGTGCCCTTGCTCAAAATTCACACTGAGCTATACACTATATCAGCTGCAAATACCTTACCCTGTCACTATGCAAATATATTAAGGATTGCAAAACGGCAAGCTAAAGTATCTGAGAGTAAACTGGCTTATGTCTAAGGTCCAATAACACTGACAAGTTTAACTCTGGAAATCAACTAGTACTGGCAAAAACCTCACCCTCCCACCCACCCTTAAAAATGTGACTTCTGCTCTTCAAAAGTTACCAGTGTTTTCCACATACTAGCTGACTGCCCCATCATCATTTTGTATTTTGAAGCTGGATATTAACTCCAAACTATATGCCTACAGTTTCCTTCCAGCTCAACTACCTCCTAACTATCCCAAAGGAGGGAAAACCAACGCTGACCAAATAAAATGAAAATAAGCAGTAGTGTCTCTGCTCCATCAGAGGCCCTGTCCTAACATGATGGAAACCAAGTTTCCATAACTGATCCCTCCAAGGGTCCCTGTGTGACTCTGCCGACACTGTCCTTTCTCTAATGAACATGGGGAAATAGTTCAGTAAAGATCTCTATGCATTACCAGCCCCCTAATCTTTTATCACTCTGGCTAAAAACTATTGCAAGTTACGTGCAATACATTATGTCTGCTCAAAGAGGATTCATGATTTTAAGAAATTCTAGTATAAGGAATTTATAATTTCAAAATAAGTACTCTGTTTTCAGATAACTTTAGTCTTGGAAATTTGGGCGTATTTGCACACTATACTCTGTGACATTTTAAAACTTAAGTCACTTCCCTTAGCTGATTCTTCCCAGAGAATAACCATCCCTCATGCATGTAGTAGCACAGCCACTGCTGCTGAATCAAAACCTTTCTTCTTCATGTGTACACTTGGGACTACACAAATGCGTCAGCATTAGATCGGCGAGCATGTATTTGTGTTCTAAAAACCAAAGGCTTGTCAAGTGCATGTTTAAAACTTAAGCCATACTCTACTGGGAAGCAATTAAAACCTTACCTCCAAGGATCTGAGTGTAGCCTGCATCTCAGCCAACTGCCTCACCTGTATTCTTTGGACATTTTCTACCTGAGCACCAGAATTCTCTTTCTCAGCCCTTAACTCTGCCACTTCAGCCTCCAACCCTTTCAGTTTCTGAAGCAAATGGGCTTTCTCGCGCGCAAGCTGCTCCACTCGCTTGCTGTCTCTTGTGGGATCTACAGTAAGCAGCTGGTTGTGCAGTTCCTCCTTATCTCTCTCCAGCCGTGCAACCTAAGAATTTGAAAAGAAGCACACACGCACTAAATTATTGAATTTTCAGTCATGAACATGCTTTACAAGTCAGTAAATTAAAATTAAAAACTGCACAACATGAAAGCTCAGGTGCGGAAATGAAGCAAAAAGGGAAAAAGTGTAAAATGTCACGTTCTTCACTCTGTGCTCAGCATGACTCAATTTTAAGGGCAGGAGGTTGTCCTGTCTTCTCTCTCTCCCCACAGTGTCTGGCACAGGGCTTAATCAGTTGCTGACCAAAATTCAAAATTGTAAATACTAATAATTATTTAAAATATATAAACCTCACAAGCCCGTGATAGGAAGTCACACAAGGCCAATTCACAGACCACTCCTAAATGTCTTCACATGACAGTTAATTCTTTGGCTTTGTCTAGGCTAATAAATCATCTGTTTGTGAACATGCAATTCATTCAACATCTGTATAAATAAATACAAATACAGTCAATGAACTTTTAAAGTGATGGTGAAGCTTATTAAAGTCCTAACTGTAACTACAGCCTATGTTCAGTATTCCAGGGCATATTAGTCACTGAGAACTCAAAGAGACAAGATACAAGTAGTAGTCTCTTTCATAACAACTTTCATCACCAGATGCCACATGCCTCCAAATGAGTGGGTTCCAAATGGTTTTCTAACACCTGATTTATTTCAGAGGCCCCTTGCTGCTGAGGATTTAGGGACTAAAAATGAGAACACACACACACACACACACACACACACACACACACACACAATTTGTTGATCTTTCTAGTTTTTTAAAAAACTAACTTACTGCTTTTAACTCTATTTCCTTTTTGTTCTTGTTGTTGTTGTTTTTGTTTTAATTTCCATCTTTTTCTGTATGGTGCCAGAGATTGAACCCAGGGCCTTGAACAAGATACACCAGTGTTCTACACTGAGTAACAACCCAGCCTCTTCAATTCTCTTCTATTTTTCCCTCTATATTGCGGTTACCCCTTATTATTCAACTGAACCACTGCAAAAAGCATAACCAGCGGCTATTACTAGCCAAAATCAATACTGAAGACTCAATCTAAAGGATTGAGACCTCAAAAGGATACTAAAGGATTGCTTGGGGACTCAGACAAAGCTGGCAGAGTTCTCGATGAAGTAAAGAGGTGTGGGGCTTCCACAGCCTGTTTCCTCATCTTCAAATGCCAAGTGTGGCCCTTTCTCTGATCTTATTCAGCCCTACAATGAGTGTGTGCATAATGGATATTAAAGATATCACCAGACCATAAAGATGGCGATACCCAGTATATAAGTATATTACTCAGAAAATAAAACTCACTCACCAAGGTAAGCATCAAAAGTCCAGCCAATGGGGTCAGTACGCACAAAACGCCAGGGCTTAACTCCCAGCACCGTGCTCCCCCTCACCAAATAAATAGAAGAGAGCATAACTAATTCATCTCTCTCCTATTACCTCCCCCATCTTTAATGTAGAATAGTCCCCTTCAGGTTTGTGCTTGGACTGCATTTATTCTTTTTTTTTTTTTTTCATCTTTCAACAAACTATATGACTTTGTATTAAGTCACATTATTTTTAACTTTCTAAGAACTTCATAAACACACAGTTATTTGTATCATTTTTATCCTTCCCTATCTCCTCTCCAATTCCTATGTTCCACCTATCCTTTCTCAAATTTATGACCTCCTTTTCTACTTATTGTTTCTATGAATATTGTAGGTGTACAGACACATACACACATACAACCTACTGAGTCCAGTTACTGCTGCCATGTGCACATGTATGCAGGGCTGACCACGCAGAACTGGGAATTTATCAGGAGTCTCTCATCTCTGGAGAAACTAGATTCTCCATCCCTTAGAAGCCACCAACTGCCTGTAGTTTTTCACTTAAGGACAGAGCCTTGAGACGGTGTCCCCATCTACTCTGGCATTCTGAGTGATACGGTGCCTGCTATGGTTGAGAGTTTGTGGATGCAGCACCCCTGTCATGTCTAGAGGACATTTTTTAACAGCACTGCCCTGGCTCTGCCTCTTAGAACTTTTCTGGCCCCTCTTTCGTGATGTTCTATGAGCCTTAAGTATAGAGACTATGCTGCAGATGTCCCAATCAGGGCTGTGCACCCCAGTCACATGCTCTCTACTTTTTGACCACTTGTAGATCTCTGAAGCACCCCCATCTCCTGCAGAAGAAGCTTCTTTGACGAAGGATGAAATACTTCTCTATGGCCTAAAGAAAAGTATTTAGAATAGTTGATGTCTTCATTAATTTAGAAAGATATCAGTAGTAGGGTCCCTTCTAAAGTCTCTGATCTTTCTATGGGTCTTAGCTGGGTTCACAGTACCAGGCATGCATTCCCTCATACTGAGTAGCCTAAAAGTCCAATTAGACAATTGCTGGACTACCCCCAAGGTGTAAGTGCCACTACTGGATGGTTGTGGTACCCTGCCAGGCCAGTAGTTACTGTAGTTCACAGGCACTGTTGATTACTTTTCTCCCTTGGCATCTTGCAGAGCACCTTTAAATACTATGGGAGTTAGTTAGTCCTCAGGGATGAGCCATCCAGGTCACCTTGATTCCTCAAGTCCTATGACAAAAAATATGTGGTGTTTTCACCAATAGGGCCATACCTTCAAGTTCTAGAATGCAATCAAAGGCAATAGCGCTAACCTACATTATTTTAGGGTTTCTTGGACACCCCGGGTAAGTTACTACTTTTATCCCAGTTCAGTTTAAATGAAGAGCTCAGTCTGGGTAATTTTTAATAATTTATTTGTATTTTATGTACATCAGTGTTTTGCCTGCATATGTCTGTGTGAGGGTGTCAGATTCCCTGGACAAGGAGTTACAGACAGTTGTGAGCTGCCATTTGGGTGCTGGGAATTGAACCTAGATCCTCTGAAAGAGCAGGCAGTGCTCTTAATCACTGAGCCACCTCTCCAGCCCCAAACTACATTATTTTTAAGATACTGCTTAGCATTTGCATAAGGTAACCCAAACATGTTTTGTTTGGACAGTGTTGGGGACTAAAGTCAGGGTCATGAACTTTCCCACTAAGCTACAGCCGCAGCTGCTAACAGTTGTAATGTGCTATTGTTATTGGGAGGGTGGCTCACATAGGTCAGGATAAGGTATCTGAGACAATGGTGCCCTCAAGTAAGATAAAAAGTTAGTAGTGACACTTTTGCAGCGCCCATTTTAAATATAAGCTAATGCTTGAGAGGCACCTGTGTGACACCTGCAGTGACAGCTGAGGCGATGACAAGTGGCAGTCAAGATTAGATTCTAAATCTGTAATTCCTCAATCGGAACTCACTATCAAACACCCTTCCTGGCCAAATGGGTGGCCACTGCTTTCTAATTACTAAACTCAGGAACCACTTGCAGGATAGATACTAAGCACTTTGTATCCTGCACTATTTTAGGTAGTAAAGATATGCACAGCTCAGCAGAGATGCAAACACAAACCCATGCAGCTGAGGAGCCTATTATATTCAATCACTGCCATAACAACACCCCTGGCTCGTTCATCTGGGCACAGATTTTGGACACATCCTCGGCTCTTCCTTTTTCTTCCACTTTTAATCAGATTCACGTGTCATTTTCTTTGATGTCTTTCATTTGTTTTGATCTCAGTTCTTCCTCTCAATTTCCAAAGGTCTTTCTCTAATTTCTCTTCTTTGACATCTATCCAAATCTGCCTGTACTGCAGTCACATTCACATTTACTTTAACCTCTTCTAGACTAAAAACTTGCTTGACAAGTAAGACAATGTTTAGTATTAACCAGTTTTGCTTTTCTAAAAGGTGAAGTAGATGAAATGGACAGAAATACTTCAGGGATTATGAAGAGTAGTAGGCTTCTTTTTCAAAGGACAATAGTATCACTCCAATTCCTTGAGGCACACATGGGAAAAGGCAGTGTACCTAATTGCTCTATCCATCTTTGTTTTTACTGCCTTTATGGTGTAGAATACAGAAATAGCTAAGCAAACGGGCTCTACAATCAAGTACCTAGGCTTTGTTTTTCAGCATTTTAAAGCTACTCTATACTTCCTTCTGACTTTTAAGAAAGTTGTCACTGATACCATTTTTTCTTCTTCTGTAAACGATGTATATGTGCACTTGGATACAGGTGCTGGCCCACAGAAGCCAAAAGAAGGTGTCAGATCCCCTGGAGCTGGAGTCATAGGCAGTAGTGACCACTCAACATGGTTGCTGGGGATCAAACTCAGGTTTTTAAAAAGAGTCGTACACACTCTTAACCACTGAGCCCAGCCTCCCTGTGAACTCTTAATCCTCCTGACTCAGTCTTCTCAGTGCAAGGATTAAAGCATGTATCATCACCCAGCTTGGATTGTTTTGTTTTGTTTTTTTAAATAAGCCCTTTTTTATCCAATAATGATAAAATATAATATCTGCCATCTCAGTGTTGGCATCTACTGCTACCTTACATTTAGTTTTAGGACTTTCTTGGTTTTGATGTGAGACAAATGATTTTCAATTAAATCTTGAAACTATATAGAAAATTTGTGACTCTGAATCAAAAGTAAAATGTGTTTTAGTTTGCATCTTATGGTATCACTGAGTGACGGTAATGCCCACTATACTATGCCTCCTGAGGAAACACAAAGAGGCATCCCAGGCTCCCTGCACTGCCTACCACGGCACCAGGCTGGGTGTGGGATGCTTTACTATTCAGAAGCCTATCTTTGGTATTAGGATAATGCTGGTCCTAAAGGATGACTCAGAAAGCAGCCTACACTTTCTGGTAAATATTACAGAGGACTTGCATAAGTCCTTCCTTAAATGTAAAGTCAATTATTAGCTGCTGGTTGTTTTCCCCTGGATGCCAGACCTGAATTTATTAGTTCTTTTAGTGCTAGGTCCTTTGATTTCCTTCATATTCTTTTGAATCTTTGTCCTGAGATAGAGATAATGTATTTCAGATATTTGATTTCAAGTCTCACTTGCATACCTGTTAGAACCAGAAGAGCATTTAGTCTACACCTAACTCAGTGCATCACACACTAAGGGATTTTCCATCCCAGTTGGCTGATGTAAAGATAAATTTGGACCTGTTCCATGTGAGCTCAAGGTATTGTTTTGCCTGGACCATTATCATTCCTTCTCTAGCTTTGTATAGATTCCTCACACATAGGCACTAACTAGAAATGAATTAAAAACTCAGGAGCTACCATGCAAAATACTAGTGTCCTCTTACACTCTGTCCTTCAAGTCCAGTATCATGGCCTCTCTCAATTCTGAACTCCAATTCCTCAACTCAGAGTAGTGACTGTCTATGCAGCTTGAACACCTCCTCTGTATGAAGGTTTCAGACTCACAGCCAAATATATTGAGAAAGTCTAACTTTTTTTCATAAAAATAAAGACATCTTCTATGTTTACTTTGTGATTCTTTTTAGTTCTACAAATGAGAATGTGTGAATTCCTGAAGTCCTCATAAAAATCTTTAAACTTCCACAAGGGGATGGAGAGACAGCATAGTGATATCACACATTTGTTATTCTTCCAAAGGACATGAGGTGAGTTCCCAGCACCCATAGGCTGCCCTCAACTATTGGTCACCCCAGTTCCAGCGGATCCAACATCATTTATGACCTCTGAAAGCACTAAGGCATGCAAGTGGTGCATATACATACATGCAGATAAACCAGTCATACACATAAAATGTATTAATGATTTTTTCAAAACTTCCTAAAGAATTCTGACAAGAATAAACTCACGAAGGAATAGTCACTTGCTTTTATTTGTATAGGTTTTTTAAAGCACAGTATTGCATGAGTAATTAATACAAGAAAATTCAACTACAGTCAAACATTAGAAATATGTATTAAGTTCAATTTAGGACAGTGAAGTAAAGCAACTTATTCCAGTAAAGCAGGTCTCACAGTTATTTTTAGTTTCTCACTACAATGAAAAAATTTTTTCAGCCAGGCAGTGGTGGCGCACACCTTTAATCTCAGCAATTGAGAGGCAGAGGCAGGCGAATCTCTGAGCTTGAGACCAGCCTATTCTACAGAGTGAGTTCAAAGAGAAACCCTGTCTCACAAACAAACAAAAATCTATAATCTAAAAATACTATAATCTATCCAGGGTATAACAGTATTGTATATTTTTAAAAACTAGTATGTAGGGGGCTAGAGAGATTGCTCAGAGATGAAGAGGCACTGGCAAAGGACCCAGGTTTAAATCCTAGCACCCACATGGCAGTTCACAACTGTAATTTCAGTACCAGGGGATCTGATACCCATACACAGACATATGTGGAGGCAGAACACCAATGTAAATAAAATTAAAAACAAAACAGAACAAAACCTAATGTCCGTGTGTTACTCTCTCTCCTTTTCTGTAACTTGTCATTCTTTTACTATCCTGGTAAAACTGTCCTTTATCTCTGCATTGCCCCTTAAGTAGCTTCCCTTTCCTCTCTCTTCTTGTGAGAGTTGGGTGTGTCTTATTCTTGAAGTTTTTCTCTGATTCTTCACTGTTTCTGCCACTCAGTTAGACAATGCTTCTACAAACTAACTTTACCTTCATTGTTTGGGATTAAAGAAGTGTACGATCACATCCGGATCTAAGCTTTTCCTTGCCTGAAACTTGCTCTATACCAGGCTGGCCTTGAGCTCAGATCCTGCCTGTCTCCAGGATTAAAGGCGTTGCTTGTATTCCAGTCAATCACCAGACCTAGAAGATCTTTGGATGTGCTTTCTTGCCCAAACAGCCATGTTCTGAATTAACATTCCTATACAGAACTTTCAAAGTTGGAGTCAATCTCTCAAACCCTGCCACTGCTTTACCAACTAAGTTAAAACAAAACAATATTGTCACCCTTTTATTGCCATGAGACCCACTGCATTTCAAGAACCATTTTCTTGGGCTGGAGCTGTGACTCAGTAGATGGCAGTGTTAACCTATCTTGCAAGAGATTTACTCCCTACCACAGAGGGGTGGGAGCCTTCTTTACTCATCCATAAGAAGCAATTCTTCTGCTACTCAAGTTTCACTGTGAAACTGCAAAAATTAAGTCACACCTGCAGGCTCTACTTTGAATGCTCATACTAGTTTGTCACCTCTGCAGTTACCATGTCCACTGAAGTCCAGAAACATTCAAAGGCATCCATGAGGCCTGAAATCAACTTCTCCCAAACTCTTGTTAATGTTATTTTAAGCTCCTCCTATGAATCACAAGTATTCTTATTGGCACTCAAATGGAGAACTGTTTCCATATGATTTTTGACTTATTCTACCCAGATTCACCAGAGGAATTATCATCTATAGAAATTACAGCTTCGTGAAGTATATTTCTTAAATAATATAACTTGAAAGTCCAAACCACTCCTTGTTCCACAGGCTCGATAATGGCTATCTGATTAACAGGGACGGACGCTAATGAGATACAGAAAGGAATTCTTTATCTCAGCAGTAGGTATATCGCCACCCAGGTTTCCTTGTGCCCTTACAGGGCACAGACAAAACAGATTGCAGTCTAATCCTTAAAGGCCTTAGAATTTTCATAGTGGTAATGCATACTGGCTTCCACTTAACTTCACCAGCTTATCTACCCTAAACTAGAAAGTAGGTTTGTTCTTTGATGCCACACTGATTTCTCTTTAAGGTGCCAAACAGCTTCTTCATCCAACAGAAGGACACTTCACTTAAGTAAAATAGTCTGTTGTTTGGTGTAGCCACTGTTAGGATTCTGCTCCAGTCTTCCTAGCAGCCTGTGATGTCACTGCCTACCCAGGGGTGCATAAAAGGACAAACCCACCTACCTCTCTCTTTTGCTCTCCCTTCTCCGTTCTCTTACCCTTCTCTCTCTTTTCTTGTCTCTCTTTGTTGCTCCTCTCCCTCTCTTCCTGTCTCTGTCTCTCTATCTCTCTGCCCCCTCTTTCCTTCTTTTCCTAATGCTCATATAATAAACTTCTCAATATCTCATCTGTTGTGTGGCATATTTCATATTATATCTCATATCATCATCAGTTTAGCTGGCTAGGGCTTCTACAAACCTTGACCTTGAACTTTTATGTTAGGCAGACAGCCTCTTTCCTTAAATCAATCAATCAATCAATCAGTCTCTCTCTCTCCATGTGTGTGTGTGTGTATTACTTTGTCTTTGTACCCCTGGCTGGCCAAGTTGGCCTCCAACTCAGAGAAATGCCTGCCTCTCCCTCTGGAGTCTTTCCTTAAATGTTATAAACCAAATTCTGCTAGTTTCATACCTTTTTTCTGTTGCTTACCAACATCTATAGTTTAGATCTGCAATGTTTTCCCCGAGACAACTATGTGAAAGGCTTATTCCCCACTTTAGAGCTATTGGGAGTTAGTAAAATTATTTAAGATAGAGGCAAACTAAGTGGTCTTCCTATCATGGCAATCTGTCCTCAAAGGAGGCATTAGACCTTCCTCTTCCTCTTTCTTTTTCCTACCAAGCATGAGGTGAACTAGCTGTTCTGGTAGGGTTGCCTCCACAATGTGTGGTTATAAGCCTAAAGCCAACCACAAACTGAAATCTCTAAAACTTTTAGCCAAAACAACACTTCTCTATTTATAAATTGGTTAATCTTGTGAATTTGTTACAACAGAGACAACTAACAAATATACCTTTCTCAGCCTTCACAAAATTGAAGAGAGTTAGGGCCCAAACCATGCTTTGACTTAAAAGAATGTCCCAGCCATTCTGATCGTCTATCCAGGCAACTAAAACTCTTTCTGAATGAGCTGTTTCACTTCTTATCATTCATGTGTGTGTGCGCTCACTAAAGCAGCACTTTTGAATGCCGTCAAGAACCTTTCCTTTGCCAGGTACTGCAGCACTACAGCTAAGCCTAGCTAACTGTGGGTACAAGCAGTCCAGCTTTGGACTGTCTTGCTTTTAACACACCTTCTCTGCTAAGACCAAGCATTTCTAACCTTTGGATTAAACTTCACTTGAATACTTAGAAGCCTCTATAAAGTATTAACTGTCCTAATTTTACTATCAATGTAACTCAGGGAACAGGGCAGCCCAATGAGAAAACAGTCAGTCAGTGTTATATTTAGACTCTACAACATTTCTTAAAGTGCAGTCCCTTACAAAAGCATATCATGGTGCTCCAAACAACTAGCAAAACACAAATCACAATAGCATATAATAATAAAAAGGTCTGAAACACTATAAGATTTGCCACATTAAAAAAAAAAAAAGATTTGCCACATTACCAGTATTCTGAACAACAGAAATGTAAAGCAAACAATGCTGTTGGAAAACCAGAATCAATGAATTTACTCAAAACAGGGATGGCCTAAAGCGTCAATTTGTGTTATAAAAAGGTAGTAACAGCAAAGTACATCAGTACAATGAAATACTATATGCCTGAATTTTATTATGATGAATTAATATATTTATACCAGTCCAAATTGTAAATAAGAAGGTGGCACTTTGAAACTCTGAAATTACATTTGTTATCCCTATAAACCCTAACTGACATTTTATCTGCTGTTCCATAGTCCACAATTGCCTTTCCAGGTTTTACTGTACACAGTATTATACTTGTGAACAAAAACTTAAGTATTACTGTAAGTAATGAACTGGGGAGATGGAAAAGCAGGAAGTCTCCTTTTTCTAGACTCTAACAACTTCTTAAAATATCTGAATTTTAAATGATATTTAGTCTTTCATAAGAGAAAAATATATGAGAAATAACATTTTTAGATCAAAAGTTTTGCTCCTCAAAAAATAGAAAACCAACAAAACCGGGAGACTGAAGACTACATACAATCACCACAAAGAGGACATGTCAACCGATTCCAAAAGCAAAGTCTAAACTAACGCACCAAACAAAGAGCCTCAGCAGTTCCTCTCAGCATTCTTTTTCTTCACCTTACACAGGAAGGTAGGACTCTTTATCTTTGTTGTCCATAACGGAATATTACAGGCCTTTTACACTTACAAATAAAGCCAACGGGCTGAAGCTGTGGAGTGGCCACTCACCAGGACAACCTGAAATCATTGATAATGCAAGCGTGGACCTCTACAGCATGAGCTAAGCTGTGAAGGTCAGGATATCGACACTCGTTGTTAAGCTAGCTGATGACTATGACTTTTTTTTTTTTTTTTTTTTTTTTGACAATTTGCTTATCTTGTGCCTCAGCTTCCTAAATTTCAAATGAGTAAGTCTTTTCTCATCTTACTGTTATTATGAATCTACCTAAATAAAGCATTTTAAAATGTGAGAAAAAATAAGTTTAATGTGAAACCCATTTTAAACGTCGACAGTGTTCAGGAACTCCTATGTTAAGTAACTCCAGTGATCAGAGTTTAGATGGTTTCTCACTTACGGAACAACCAAGAGACTGGCAAGCCAAATACTGTGCTCTTAGCCTTCTTAGGTGCCTAACACACTACACACACTTGGCAGCTGGTAAAGGGTAGTGAGGCCATTTTAATTCCAAATAAACACAATAACACAACTAGTATGTAGTCAGGGTTTCTATGTAGTATATAGTCAGGGTTTCTATGTAGTATGTAGTCATTGTTTCTATGGAGTATGTAGTCATTGTTTCTATGGAGTATGTAGCACGCTGCCATAAATAGCAACCTAGTTTTAGGAATGTTATAATAGACTTGTTCTTGTCTCCTATCATAAAAAATTATCAAAGAGTAAAGATATTGAAGGGGAAAAGCAGTTTTAGTAAAAGTAGGAGACAAACTACAGAATGAGTAACTCAACTGCCAAAAGCAGCAGAGGTGCAGAGAGGAATACACGCTGTAGGGAGCAGGGCGTGCTGCAGCTGTGGGTGTCAAAAAAAGAAAAAAGAAAAGAAAATGAAGGTGATGGTACAAAAGCTTAAATTAACCTAGAGCTACCTACCTAGTCTGATCCTAAATAGAGAGGACAGTATTGAATAAGGAATCACATAATTAATATTTACAGAGAAAACTCCGTGGCCATGGGCAACGTGAAACTCACTATGTATTGTATCTATCTCCATTGGCTAGGGCAAAATAAAACAGAAATGAAACAGACAAAGGAAAATACAAGAAACTGCTGACAGAGAACAAAAGAAAACAAATACTTCATTAATAAAACATAATTACACAACCAACTCTAATTTGGGACCTATAAAACTATATGGCATAAAGTTTTATTGACTAGAACAGGCGTAAATAAAGCAGCATGACTAGTTACTTACCTCTGATTCATATTTCATTTTTTCTTCTTCTGAAATACGAGTGAACTCTTCTTTCTGGTGTTCAAACTCTGACTTGAGAAACGTATGTTCATAGCGAAGCTTATTATATTCAGCTCTATACCTTTCCACTTCCTAAATTACAAAAAGATTGCAACACGTGACCAACTTACAAGCAAAACTTGTCCTCTCCAAAAATCACTGTACAGTGTAAATTTTAGTTCTATTAACAGCCATTCTGAAAGCAAAAAAATAAGCTTAACAGAAATGCAAATGAAAGCAAGGGTGCCTGGCTCAGCAGCTGTAATGTCTCCTGCTCCAAGAGTTCTGAACCCCAGAAGCAATGTAACCGCCTGGTGGCCCTGGTGGCATGCAGGTAACCACGGTCACTGGGAAGCAGGGAGAGGAGCCTGTGAGTGTGTCAGCTAGACAGCTGAATCAGTGAATGCTGGGTCCAAACAAAAGAACCTGCCTCATGAAAAAGGTGAAGGCTAATGCGCTCCTGACATCAACTCTGGTCCCCCACGTGCACCCACATGGAAGGGCATACACACACCACATATGTACACTTTTATCCATGAAAAAGGAAAAGAAAAATTTTATTGGAATGCGTCAGTAAAATTACCCTTCAAGTAATGTTTCATCATCGTTGATTCTCACTGTAATAACAAATGTATAACACCACAAATCACCACCTCTGGACTTAAGTCAAAGTAGAAAAGGTTACTTGGATACTCAGTACACTAACCTAAGCTGTAATTAAATAGTGTAATAGTTCATCTCAAATATACTAGGCTGAAGAATATATACCATTCCACCTCTCCTGATTCACAGAAACACCTACGGTGCTCTAATCTTCCCTCCAACAATCTATAAGCGCTACTGGCACTCTGAGCACTCAACAAGAAACTTAGGCAACAGAGCAGTCAGGTATGGAAGGTTCTATTTCACGAAGTATCAGGAAACTAAACAATAATGAAAGCAAGACTCCTAAAATAATACAATTTAATAATTTGTTAGCTGAAAGATTTCTAAACCAATTTATAAACTAAGGAAATGGGGTGCTGGTGTTACAGGAATACATACTGCAATTTTAAAGCATGTTCTTATTTAACTTTAACCTACCTTTGGTATGAGCGATTTTTCTTAACAAAAATTCAATCTATACCCCAAAGCACGATAGACACCCTGCCATTAAGGTATATTGCTGCTA